>NW_027069775.1:414422-529277 GCF_002906115.3 Quercus suber | reverse complement strand
TTTTTTTTTTTTTTTTCTCTCTCTCTCTCTCTCTCTCCTGAATATGACTTTTGCTCTTATGGAAAATAGGCTTGTCAATTGCTTGTATGAATAGACTTTGATGGTTTGGGATATAAGTCATTTTTTCAGTGTTGCCTTTCTAATGAATTGCAATTCGATTGATATTGCTTGCTTTCGAAAGCATGTTTCTTAATGATTATTTGGGATTCTCTAATAGGAAAGTTCTTAGACAAGCGGCTACTGGAGGAAGAGATGCAGAACGTATGAAATTGAAGTTGGAAATAAAAGTTGAGGAGGTATGACAAGTTTAAGATGATTGGCTCTTTTTTTTTTTTTTGGTTGGTTTTTTAATTTCTTAATTTTTATATAGTTTATTACATTGGAGGATAAGTTTTAATGCTCTCTCCGCCCGGGGGGGAGGGGACTCTAGATAACTTGACATTTTGTTGACTATGCGCGGAATGGTCATTTAAAAGTTGGAATGGCACAACAAGATATAGAGATTTCTAGAGAGAGTTTAGGTACTGGAGTCAAGAAGAGAAATTGGTAAGGATGCCACCAAGTCATAATAGTCATGATATGCACAATCTTCCTTCAGTTCTTGCCATCTTTCAATTTCATAGTTTTACTTGTACTTCCTACAACAATTAGGGATTTGAACATTGACTAATAAATAGCATGTTATTGTTGAGATAAGGAGGCATATTGCTGAGGCTTTGTATTTAAGTCATGTTTTGATAGGGAATGTGACATAGTAAACTTTAAACCATCATAATCTATGTCTGATGTTGGCACTACTGCAGTCATACTAGTTGGAAACTTGGGATGTGATGTAAAAAAGATTGTGTCATACACTACATTATCATGGATGGAAATTTCTTAAAATTTGTGTATTGATTTAATATTGTATCTAAATATGATGATAACAGACAGCTTATTTTGTTACAAAGAATTAATGAGTACAAAAACCCATGTACTCTCCCAAGATACACACAGATAGGAAAAGAAGTATTTAATTATATTAATGCAAAATTGTCTCATCAAGAGTCTTTTTTTCTTATTTTGAAAGCCAATGTGCTAAGCTTGTGTAATGTCTCATACATGATGTTTGCAACCCTAATTGGATATTTTTGTTATACACGTATCTTTAGACGCCAATGTTTGTCCACTTATAGATTAATTTGGTTCTTTGTGTGCATGGCACTTGAATTTCGACATTGAGATTGGAAGGCACAAATTTTTTTTTTTTTTGATAAGTAAGAATGATATATATACGAAAGTCTACTCTATGCATGAAGAACATAGCCCAAACCCAGAAAGTACAAGAAGAAGAAAATAGAGAAAAAACATAAAAGAAAACTAAACAACAGAATAATTACAAAAGAGAAAGGGAGCAAAGAAAAGAAGGAATGGAATCACTAGACGTGAGTCTCCAAGCCTGAGACTAATCAAAAAGAGTTCCACTAAAAGAAGCAAGCATTTGATCATCGGACCTATCCAAATCCTTAAAAGTCCTTCGATTCCGTTCCTTCCAAATACACCATAGGATGCATAACAGGACTAAGTTCCAAATCTGAGACAAATGCTTCCCCAGCCAATTCCACTAGCCAAAAAGCAAGTCTGGTATCAATCTAGGTATATCCCAAGACAAGCCAAAAGTTATAAAGACAAAGCTCCATAATCGATAGGCCATCTCGCAATGAAGAAGTAAGTGGTCTACCGTCTCTCCATAATGACGGCACATAATGCACCAATCCACAAAATCCAATCTCCTCAATCTCAAGTTATCTCCCGTTAGGATCTTATTCCAAGCAACACACCAAACAAAAAAAGAAACATGCCTAGGGCCTTTGCTCTCCAAATAGCTTTCCAAGAAAAGACAGTTGAGGGAGAATCCCTTAATTTGTTATTTTTTTTTTTGATAAGTAAGAAGATGTATATTCAAAGAGCTACCTCATGAAAAACAAAAGGTAGAGCAAGGATTACAGAGAAGGAAACAAACAACAAGAAAATACAACAAAACAAACAAAAGCCAACATAAGAACTAAGTACTAAGCAGAGAATTAAGGAACAAAGGGAGAGAGTCACTAGAGGTGATTCCCCAAGCCCTAGACCAATCAAAAAGAGAACCACTAAAGAAAGCGAGCAACTGATTATTGGATTTGTCCGTATCCTCAAAAGTTCTCCAATTCCGCTCCCTCCAGATACACCACATAAGGCACAAAGGAGCTAAATTCCAAATGCTAGAAGAATGCTTTCCAAACCAATTCCACCAACCAAAAAGCGTATCTGCAACCGATCTTGGCAAAACCCATGAGATCCCAAAGGTTCTAAAAACCAAGCTCCACAGCAGATAAGCTTTTTCACAATGAAGAAGTAGATGATTCACTGTCTCCCCATTACTACGACACATAATGCACCGGTCAACAAAAGCTACTCCTCTACGCCTCAGAATGTCTCCTGTACGAATCTTCTCCTAAGTCGCAGTCCAAACAAAGAAAGAGACGCGCGGAGGAGCCTTAACCTTCCAAATACCTTTCCAAGGAAAGATAATAGGCAAAGGACAACGAAGCTTGTTGTAGAAAGAGCGAATATCAAAAACCCCCTTCTTTGTCAACATCCACCTCATACGGTCTCCAAGCTCAGAACGAGGCAAATTAGAACCTAAGGTACGGAGGAAGCCTCATTAGGCTTCAATTTCCCTTAATTTGTTATAATACGACCGGATGTCAAAAGCCTCATTAGGCTTCAATTTCCATCTCATCTAGTCTCCAGCATCCATAGGAGGAGTATTGGCTCCTAGTATATGAAGAAAATGCAGCCCTTCATCTATCTCCCAATCATTAAAATCTCTAATAAAACGAACATCCCAAATTCTTCTCTTCTTCGCCCCCTGCCTTGGCAAAGAAGATTCTACAGAAACCTCCTTATCAATGGTGATACCATACAACCTTGAAAATGCCAATTGAAAAGGTTGATCCCCATACCACCCATCCTGCCAAAACCTCACTCTATTACCCAACCGAACAACAAACTGACAGTTTTTGCTGAAATCCTCCCATCCCATGCGAATACCTCTTTACAAACCACATCCATGAACTCTCCTACCCAGCTTTGAGGTCCATCCCCCCCATTCTTCCCCATATTTTGAAGCTACCATCCTCCTCCATAACCGATCCTCTTCCTTCCCAAACCGCCACAATCATTTCCCTAATAAGGCCTTATTGAAAGTAGTAAGTTTCCTTATCTCCAAGCCACCATTGGCTATAGGCGCACAAACTTTATCCATCCTACCAGATGAATCTTGCTATCACTTCATAGAAAATCCCTTTGCAACTTTTTAATTTTATTAGCCGCGTGAGTTAGAATTGTGAATAACGATAGAAAGTAAGTCGGAAGACTAGATAACGTGCTCTTGAGTAACATCAATCGACCCCCTTAGACAAATACAACTTCTTCCACCCGGCTAATTTTCGCTCAATTTTTTCCAAAATTGGATTCCAAATTGAAGAGGAATTACGTGAAGCCCCAACGTCATGCCAAGATACGACATAGGTAAAGTTTCAACTCTGCAGCCCAAAATTTCAGCTAGGGCATGCACATCAACAACTTCTCCTATTGGAACCATTTCACTCTTATGCACATTGACCTTCAAGCCTGTTACTGGCTGAAAGCTAAGTAACAACAATCGAATATGAAGAATTTGCTCCACATCTACATCACAAAATAGGATAGTATCATCTGCAAACAAAAGATGAGAAACACGTTCCCACCATCCCTCCTGCCCTCAAGATTAAAACCACGGATCAAACTAGCTCCCTCCACTCTTCTCAACATTCTACTAAACACCTCCATCATGATCAAAAACAGCATGGGAGATAGCGGATCTCCTTGTCTTAAACCCCTAGAACTACCAAAGAAATCAGTTGGAGACCCATTAATCAAAACAGAGAACTGAATTGTGGATATGCAAGTGCAGATCTACTTACACCTCTTCACTCCAAAGCCCATCCTATTCAACAAAAACAGCAAAGCCTCCCAATTCACATGATTGTAGGCTTTCTCCATATCAAGCTTACAAATGACTCTAGGAACCCTACTCTTCCCTTGACTATCCACACACTCATTCACAATAAGAACCGAGTCAAGGATTTGTCTCCCACCCACAAAGCTATTCTGATTCTCAGAGATCAACTGATCTAAAACCACTCTCAAACGATTTGTCAAGACCTTAGCCAAGATTTTATACCCACTCTCCACCAAGCTAATAGGTTGGAAATCTCTAATATTAGAGGCATCATTCTTTTTAGGAATCAATGCAATGAAGGTAGCATTAAGGGATTTTTTTGAACTTACAATGATGAAAAAACTCTTCAAAGAAAAAAAAAAAAAAAAAAAAAGTTTTTTTTTTTTCATTTATCACTTTTTAAGTGAGTAGTTGTGTCTAGTCTTAGAACTTTTTCCTTTTTTTAATTATTTTTTGCCTGTTACACTTGAAGAATTTTGCTTCTTTTGAAAACGACAAGTTATATCTCCATATATTCCTTTATGTCATTATTTGTTTTACTTATTATAAGAAAATGCTTCCAAGTGAAGAGCTATTACAATCTAGTTACTCCAGACCCCCAAATTAATTACCCAACTCGTTTTCTACAACTGGGCCTATCAAAAACAACACCTTGTTTTCCCACAAATACTCTTATACCCATATATTATAGCCAACCATATAAGACCCTTATTGAATTATTTTCTTAAACTTGGACATTAATTCAGGAATATACAATAAATATTAATAAATAAATAAAATCAGGAATAAACACAAACATTGCACTGCATAGCTTAAACTCATCAAATCCAATATCTTCTCTTTTTTTTCTTAATATTATAACTAGAATATAACAAACGAACATGTACAAAATTCGGAATTGCACTTAGACCCAGAGCACAAACTAGAATCCAATACATGGGTTATTCTTGAAATTAAACATGGGATAGGAAAAGCAAGTACCGTCCACGAGTTCCCAACAAAGACACCGATGGAGGCTGAAAGCATAACAAGATCACAAGCAAAGATTTATGATTAGCCAAAAGGGTATTATGTAAAACTCATGAAAGCTTAACAAAAAAAGAGAAGTGAGAGAGTTTGGTACCTTAAAAAGATCAGGTTTAGAGAGACAGAGAATGGATATCGCCGGAATGGGTCAATCTTGTTCAAACGAAAACCCTAGGACCCACAAACAAAGGGAGCCACAAGCATTCAAAGTCCTAAAGGACCGAAACCCAGAAATCAAAAACGAACAAACAACATAACAAAATCGATTTACTTGCATAAAGACTTACATTTTATCAGATAATGATAATGACAAAAGGGGAAAAAGTTAATGCATTTTATAAGGATCAAATCATTGCAACGCAAATACCCGACTCAAAAACCCAAATCAAACCCCAACCAAATACCTTGAAGAGTGAGAGGATCGGCGGGCTGGAGTGCTAGCCAAATCATCGGCGGCAGCACTGCAACGCAACGGCGGCGGCACGGTGAGGGTGATCGGCGGTGAAGTGGAGGTCGGCGGTAGCAGGTCGACGGTGAGAGGCAGGAGCTAGTAAGGAAGTGAGAGAGAGTGTGAATTTGGGTAAAACACGCGGGAGCTGTAGGTTTTGGGTGAAACACTAGCGAGAGAGTGACTCTGTTTGTTATTGTGTACGGCACCTATGGCCGCGTTTCAGAAACGCGGCTATACGCCCTTTGTAAAAATAAAAAATAAAAATAATTGTTCAACCTATAGACGCATTCTAATCACGCGGATTTCAAATAAAAAGTTTTATCAAATACTCCATTTTGATTTTAAATTTCAAAAAGTACGTTTTAAAATCCTTGTTTTTCAAAAACACACTTTTTAATTTTAAAATTATTGCTTTTCAAAATCACACTTTTCCAAATAGCTAACTCCTAAAACCCTTATTTGGCATTTGATATGGGAGAATTCACATTACTCCTAACATTCAAATTCTTGAAAATGTGATTCCTTACAATCTGGATGCCTAAGAATGTAACTATTTCTATGTTTAGTTTTATTAGAAATCTGTTAAGATTCTTAAAAATGTGAGATGATAATGTTTGGTTTATTCTCATGAATCTAAAATAAATTATTTATTTTTCTCATTCTATCCTTAGATTTGAATGTAAATTACCAAATCTTTAAAAAAAAAAAATCTTCCTTTAAATAAATAATGAAAAACAAAATAAAAACTATTAATTATGACAAATTCATTAAAACTGTAGTCTAACATTTCAAAATGATAAGTACAATACAAAAATAACAATTTAAGTTCTCAAATGCTTTATTCTTAATAATAATTTTTAAAAGAGCTTAATCCATACCTGGCAATAATGGAGGGTCCCCTTCAAACTTTTTTTTTTTCACACGTGAAACCTAAATAGAACGTTGTTAAAGAATATATCAATAAAGTTGTCTATCCTGTTTTTATTGTTTTGGTCTAAAAAGATAAAGATAAGGAAAAAAAATATTGATAATTTGTTTTATATTTTATCTTAATTGCTTAAACGATAAGAAAAAATGGTTAAAATTGTCAATTTATAAAAAATACAATTCCCTTTAAACTTGAGAATCTGGATACCCACCTATTTTAAAGGGAATCCATATTCCTATTGAGAGAGGCTTAAAGTGGGAATCTAGATTCCCCTAGCATCTGATTCTTTAGCATGATTTGTAACCAAACATAGAAATCTTTAAACATTCCTGAAAATCCTAAAACATTACTTCGTACCAAACACCACATAAATATAACAACTTATAGTTAGATTGCAAGGGTTCATACATAATAATTACAATATTTTTTTAACAAGAATTTATTAGTGGGTGGATACTTTGCTCATCCAAATAAGGGAGATTTAGCTTGAAGGAATAAAATATTCTTCATTCTTTTTGGTAGGACGATCCTCCCTTTAGATGAAATAAGAGAGTTTGTGTTACCCTAAAATTAAATTTTATTTTGTATATTATAATGCACATGGGATTGGTGTCTCTCTATACTCTCCATAAGTACTCTCCATATTATTACCTTAACCACAAATCAAGTAATCTTGCAAAATGATTTGGAAAAAAGAAAAAGAAAAAGGAACCTAGCAAGCATGCCATGCCATTACTTTATCAAACAACTCGCCCTCCCTATCCCATTCAAACTTGGGGTCCGTTTGGATACAGCTTATTTTGCTGAAAACTGAAAACACTGTAGTAAAATAATTTTTAAATATGTGAATAGTACCGTGGGACTCAATTTTAATGAAAAAGTTGCTGAAAAGTAAAGTTTTGGGGTCCTATGAACAGTGCACGGGACCCACTGGTGTGTACTGTTTATGGAAAAAGTTAACATTCACGGCTTGAAAAAAAAAAAAAGGCGTGAAATGCCAGAAACGCAGACGCAGCTCATTTCATCTGAATCCAAATGCTACCTTGATCCTAAAGTAACCGTCGGCTCAATTCTTCTTTCCTACTAATCCTTTCAATTCGCCTCTAGGTCCCCACCCTCACACCCTTCTTTGAAAAACTAAAAAAGAATACTGTTGCAACCACATGCCCCAAATATGAATAAACTAATATTTCATTCCTTACATATTATTAGTTTGTTTGGATTGAGGAGGAGTAGAGTAGATTTAGCATAAAATTAACTTATTTTTAGCCAACATTACTCTACTCCCCTCCACTTCCCCTCCTTCCCCCCTCCATCCAAACAGGCCATATATTAGCTCAATCATGTCTTTCCCATTAAAATACAACATTGTGTGAAATACATTGTCGTTATCCTAATAGCTAATCTTCCTTTTTTTGAATAGCAATGTCAATGTGTCAATCATACACACAGAATTATTGTTCACAACTTGGAATGGGTGATGAATTCTGATGGAGTAACTTTATTTTCATATATATTTGCTACTTACATAGCTTGGGGGTGGGGGCGTGGACTTGGGGCCGAAGAGACTCACAAAATAAAAACTTGGCCCAAATCCCAACATCGAAAAGCGCAAGCCCATGAGATGATGCTGATCTAGACCAGCTACCGAGGTAATTTAAGGAATACCCAATCAAGAAGAGATCAACGGATCTATCGAGGACACAACTTCTATCCTCATTCCCAATGAACACAGAGAAAACGATTATAGCCTAAAGTAACAGTCATCTTCGCATTAATTAGGTATTCTTACCTAATGTCTGTCCCATTAAATGATGAATGACTGGCCTAAACAGTAGAGACAAACCAAAAGTCTCATTTCATGATCAAAAGATAGCAGAAGAGGTGTCTAATGGGACAAGCATCTCCTGTCATCCACCCAAGAAATGCACAGCTGGAAAGGAGGAAGGAGGAGTTAGCCCACAAGGTAAAGGATCCAGAAAAATTGAGAAAGAAGAGCAAGAGAGAGAAAAAAAGAGAGAGCTAAAATCTATATCCATTTATTTACACTTTGTAACTCGGGAAGTAGTTTTTCTCAATCAAAGAGTCTTATTCCACCATCTTTGTTATTCAATTTTTTTGTCTAATCTTCCCATTGTGAATTTTTTCACCCTTTCTTAGAAATTAATTATGTTGATCAAAGGCTAATTCTAAGGTTTGAGTTTTTTTTACCCCCACAACAACTTTATATATATATATATATATAAAAGTTGTGTATGTAGCAAATATATATCAAAAAATTTGAACTTTGACATCATGATAATTATTACATCAAAAATATATAATCAAAAATTTAAAAAAAAAAAAAAAAAAAAAAAAACCAACCCTAGCTAATTACATTCCTAATGTTATTGTTCTCATGAAATTTACTTAATTAACCTTTGTTGGAAATGTTTTGTGACTAGGGCAAAAAAATGTAAAAATTGCCCAAACCTCTCCTTTGGTTTTTTAGAAGTGATTATTTGTGGAAAGTATCAAGCCCAAAATTCAAATATTTAGTGAATAGAGGCTAATTGTGCTTCAACAAATAAAAGAGAAATCAAAATGTCAAAAACAAAAATGTAGAGAAATGTATAAAAACACAACTGGTCTAGAACTTCGACCCACAATCAGCACGAAGAGAAAGTAGAGAAATGTTGTGAGAAAGAGATGGAAGGTTCCCTTGTAACCCATATTTCCATCTCCCAAGTTTCGGAATTGTCAAAATGTATGCTGGTTAAATGAACTTTAATTTTGCTCTAAAGTTTCATCTCAATTGGTAAAACATGGTTAGTCTGTTGTTTTCAACTGCTTCTTTCTCATAGGTAAGTATCTTTTAGTTATTTGTGATCTAGCAGTTATAATATTTTATATTTGGATGCAATGTCTACACTAGTCGACCCCAAAAATTGAGGATTAAGGTTTTTTGTTGTCGTTTGCCATGTTGCCACTAGCAAAACAATGTGCTTTTGAGGAGCCAATGTGATGTAGGACAAAATATTCTAATTAATTTCTGTAATCTTTTATATTTGGTATTTTTATCAAGGAAGTCGATACCGTATCGGTACTGGCCGTACCGGCCGGTACATACCGTACCAGTTGCATATCGGTATCGAAACATTAATGTTTCGTACCGGTTTAAATACCGGCCGTACCGGCTATGTACCGGCCATACCGGCCAATTTCGGGCAATACCGGCCGGTACCAGGCGTACCGGTCGGTACAGAAAAAAGTTTTTATTTTTATTTTTTATTTTTAAGTTTTGTAATTTTTGAATTTTTGTTAGGGTAGAATGATAACTTATTTGCATTAACTTATTAGTATTATTTGTTTTCTTAGTATGCAATGGTAACTTTTAAGCTTTCTATTTTTTATATTGTGTGTGTTTTTTTTTTCTTTTAATTGATACTAAAGTCTAAAATTATGAATAATTAGTTTTGAATTGAGGAAATGTTTTATGGTAAATTTTTATATTTATTATAATAATATACAAACAAATACATATATATATATATATATTTATTTAAAAATATAAAAAATAGCGGTAAACTCAAAACGGTACACCGGTATTGACCGGTATCCGAAATATACCGTACCGCTGGGCAAACCGGTACAGCCTCCGGTACGGTATTAACTCCCTTGATTTTTATGTAATTTTCGTTATTTTAGGTTTAGGTGATTTATTTTCTTGTTTTTAGGTGCATTTAATGCTTTTTAGGTCAAATTTGATTCCTGTTATAGTTATGTATCAATTAGGAGTTATTTTAGATTATATTTTCTTGTCTGTCAAGTTTTAAGGAACCTTTAAATAGGCCCCTAAGTTTGTAAACGTTTTTCATAGTTTATTATCAATAAAAATTCAGACTTGTGTCTTTTGTATTCTCTGGTGGATTCCAGAACACAAACCTGGTTTTGCTTTCAGTCCAATTTTTAAAACCATGTATATATGTGTATCTCTATCCTATAATACAGTCTCAATATTAGTGCTGCAAGAAGCTTGCAGTTAGAATCCATGTGCTGAAATGACAAAAAGAATGAAAGTCAAATCAATTACTTTTAACTCTTTCAAAAGCAACATGGTCACTTCTTTTATTAAATTCTAATGAACAGAATATCGGGGAAGAAGAAAAGCATCAGGGGCTTAGCTCCCTTTTTTTTTTTGGGTCAAATGACACACCTTCCTTGTTTGTGATCCACACCATAGATACACCCATAGAACCACTTAAATGTCATTATAAAGTGTGACAAAATATTGTTTTTTTATTAAGCGAGGATTTACTTTAGTCAAGTAGTGAAACTGTGATTTGTGAAGAAATAAAGTAATATTATGACATCTATATCTATCTATATATTACTAAAAGCTGAAGCGTAACATTTAATGTTGTTACGCTCTCATTGAGCCACGTCAGCAGCCATATTATTATCAATTTTTTTTCAATTTTTTATACAATTTTTTAACATTTAAAGTGAATTAAAAACTCTGTTATATTACAATCAAAATATCATATTTAATTTATCTTATTTTTAATTATTTTTATTTATTATTAAATTTTCAATTCCATTTTAACTTTTCATATCCCCACTACTCTCTACATTAACTTTCTTCAACCTTTCTCATTCCATTTCAACTTTTCATATCCCCACTACTCTCAATATTAATATTATTCTATCTTTTTATCTTCCTTTATTTTTTACTCTTCTTATTCTTATACTCATACTATAAAATTGTCATTCTCCCTCTTATTCCATGCATAATTTCTATTTTTCCACACACAAAAGCCCCCCTCGTCTCTCTCTCTCTCTCTCTCTCTCTCTCTCTCTCTCTTTATATATATATATATATACAGGTTGACTATCAAAACATACTGATGTAGTATTGCAAGCTCCACCAAATGCATCGTAGAAATCTGTTTTAGACTACTAAAAGTCAGTTAGTTTGCCAAAATTGGAATTGACAGGTAATCCAGCTTGATACGATTTAGTTTTATATTTTATGTTGTTATCTTTTTTATTCTCATTGGTTGTTAAATGTTATATTACTGCATTATAAAGATAGTATATAAAAATATAATATTATTTTGTTACATAGCATAACTAAAATAATATGGTGTTTATTGCTATACATTTCATTTTTATTATTTTATTCTCATCTTATTTTATTCAACATTTAAATTTAGCAACATCCTCCATATCATAATTATTTATATTTTGTCTCATTTTCTTTTTTTTAAATTAAACATATAATATTTTATTCAATAAATAAAAATTGTTCTTATAAAGTCTTCCCATGAAATGTTACAATGCATATATGGAAAAATGAAATACAAAACAAATATCAATTTAGAAACACTCAATTAAAAAAAAAAAAAAACAGTTTTCTTATAAAGTATTCCCATAAAACGTTACAATGCATTAATAGAAAAAGAGAATACAAAACATATGCTATTTTAGGAACACTAAATTTATGATAATAATAATAATAATAATAATAATAATATCAAACCAAACATATCATAAAATCATAAACTAATAGTTATGGATGTACTAACTTCATGGCAGCAAAATGGAATAAAATAAAAATAAAAATAAACGTTACAATATGCATATTTAGTACATTAGAATTATCATCAAATTTGGGAAAACAATAGGATGTTAGCAAAGAGGGAGAGAAAGAGATTCGTAAAAGAAATCAAATGTCAATTAAATAAATTAATTAGTAACCGTTAATTGGAAAACAAAGAGAGACTGACGGCTAAAGGAGTAAAAAATTAATTAAAGATGACCTTACGAATGTTATTATAAACTTTACAATGCAAATAAATAAATCATTAAATTCACTTAATTAAATCATATAATCAAAAATTAAATAAAATCATAGAAAATTTAAATTTGAAACTAATCAAACTCTAATCTAGAAAATCATATTTATTATCAAAACTAAGAGGAAAACGTTCTTTAGTAATAATAAAAATATATAAGAAATAAAGATGAAAATTTTCAAAATCTTTTTAAAATAATAAAATATAAAAAAAAAAATTCCTTAAGTGCTTATATTCTTCACACACCATGACTTTTTAAAATCCAATGAAAGGTTCTAAGAATTTAACTCTCATTTAATGCCTCTATTATGAAAATCAACAGCCAATAAAATATGATAATAGTAAGAAACGTTATAAATGAGAATATGAAAAAACTAATTAGCCACTATTATTATGGAATAGATGTCTTTTTTTATGCATCTAAGAAAATGAAATGTATAAGGTTTACTTATTAAGGTATATGTAAATATTCACGTTAAAAAAAATATGTAAAGCTTTTTTGGAAAAAAAAAAAAAGTATATGTATGGTTTTTATTAACTTAAATGACAATGAAAACCCAATTTTTAATTACGACAACCGTTGCTACTCTATAAATCACACACAACATTATATTCAATATCCTAAACAACATAGTTAGACCCTTTTGGATATACACCACCATATTCAACTTATAAATTACAACCCAAATCAATCATATAATTACACAATCAAAGCATGAACATGTAACATGTATTACCTTCCGAATTATTGTTTGGAATTTTCACAATTATTAAAAGAGAATCTCCAAATTTAATTTTTAGAAAATATCCAGACAAGGTGAATTTTATTCTTTTTAACTTCCATAGAAAAAAAATATTACGCACATTATTTCAACCCTTATGGAAAAGAAGGTTTACATGTAGCATGCAAAACGTGTTTAATTGACCTAGAGATGTAAAAATTAGTCAACTAACTATGGTAGAATTAAGGTTTCAAATTTTAAATAAAACAATTTTACAATAATAAAAAATTATTTTGTGATAAATATGATTATGAAATGCATTACTTTTCATTAAATTAGTTCAAATTACAAAATAATAATAATAATAATGAGATTACCATAAAAAATAATCACACGCAACGCGTAGGTCTGCGACTAGTTATTAATTAAACCGCTTTAGCATGAGTTGTTAAGAAAAGGCCAGAAAAGATAATTTCCCCGCTATGGAGTATGTTAGTAAGTACATATATGCTCTGAAAAATAAAAGTTAAATATTTTTTTTTTCCTGGGGATGAACTCATTGACATAAAGAATTGAATGTTTAATTTGTCCAATTGTTATTTACTGCTATACATGAGGTAGAATCTGTCGCAACTAGATATAAGTTCAATTCAATGATGAGAGGTAAACTCTCTCTCTCTCTCTCTCTCTCTGAATACATATTTTTTTTCAATTCTTTTGTTTCCATTTCTGTAGGTTTTTTCTGTAACCTTGCAAGATCTGTAATCAGTTTTATCTTCATCATCCAGAAAGAGTCTGGCAGCCTTTTATGTTTAGTCTTCTGACATGCATCGATGCTCATCGGAAGTTTTGTGAGTTCAAAAGTTAGTGTGCTAGTTAATCACATTGTTTTAGCCTGTTTTTAGTTTTACCATATGCTGGAGCTTTCTGTACTTGCTTTTAGATATTACTTTTGACTCTTTCTCATATTTTCAAACTCTAGGATTTTGCTATAAATCCAAAATTTATTTTTTATTTTTGAAAATAAAGTTAAGCTATTCACTTTCTTTCTTATTTCTGTGCACCCTCAAGACTCAATCAAGTTCCATATGATGCATCTTGAATCTTCACACTTCATTCACATCCGTATAATATGGGATGATGATTTGGATTGAGATATTCTAACCAGGACCCAACCCAATAAATAAAGGACACGTCTCAAAATTTCAACACATTATTAATATACATACACTACTTGCACACACCATCAAGAAAGCTGATCAACCGATCAATATTCAACACCACAAAGCTCTAATTGATCCAAGCAAAGGATTTTAATATCTTTTGCCAAGTCAATGAAGAAAGAGATGAGTGAATGAGACCTGTAGGTGACGCGAGTCCATCTGAAAAAGTAGTACTCTGACCTCCAACTCCAAGCAAAGGATTTTAAATCACAAACCAGCCAAAAGCTGTTGGTTTTAATCACTTATATCATACCTCCAAGCATCTTGTCATTTGAACAAAGAATATCTGTCGCAAGACTCACAATAACAAAAGCCAGTCCCAATGAATAAAAATAATAAATTGCAATTCACCTTTATCTTTTGAAGCCAAAATATTCGGCATGTCAATGGATCCTCACTGATTTTCAGGTACTGAAAATTCCCAACCAAAATTGAGATCATACACACTACTTAAAAGTGACCTATGATAGAATCTGAACGCATCTCATCAAAATTTTCAAGTTTACAGGACTTGTTAAAAACATCGCTCAAACCCGTAACCAAGTTTCAATAACGCCATCCCAGTAAGTGAAAAAGCCCCCCACAACCATCTGCTCAAGCGAATCCATATCCCCAGCTTCAGAGAGAGTGTGTATCCTAAGTTTGTCTGCATCATCACTGAGGGAGGAAAAAACAAAAAATGAGTGAGCACCACTAACAATGATTTTAAAGTATCACAGAAAGAAAACAGCAGAGTTAAATGTGTCAAAATGACAATTTGTAGCACTTTTTAACTCCTTTGTTTCTTTATGAGAACCAAAAAGTCCAAAATTAAGGATCGAGGCATACTCTGTAACCCCAAAAATTTCCTTGACAACCAAGGAGCTATCTCTTGAACAGAACTCCCGCAGCTGGCCCAGAAAGTCAAACAAAAGTATGATCAATTTCAATGCATTAAATCCAGAGCAGCCCACAAATTAAGTTCAAAGTAATCAAGTCAATTTGAAACTACTTGTTTGACCAAAATTTTAATTAACCAGAACAATCATATGCAAGTTTAGTGCACAACCATATACTGGGAATTCTTACATGCAAATTGGTTTGAACGACCCATCCCCTTTCACCCCCAAAAGAACACAAGCTAAAAGTCAGAATTTAGAAATTCATATTAAAGATATTAAGATCTGTTGCTGATTTTAATGTTCTTCCAACAAAGGATGGACTTAGCCAGCACAATCATATGCAAGTTAAGTGCACAACAATATACTGGGAATTCTTACATGAATGTCAGATATGTACTATGCTTCATTAGGAATAAAAATTCAGGATCATGGAGCCCAGTGCCAAATCTGACATATACGTGTCTTCCTCATTCTTTTATTTTTTTATTTTTATGAAACGTGTCTTCCTCATTCAGAAATCAAAAACCATTTCTATTCAAGAATGTTTTGAGGGGCCCAACCACTGTTTAGGTATCACCTCCACATTAATACAGTCAGAGAGTTAGCTACAGAGCATTTAATACAGTGACAGCAGCTTTCTCCTAAGATATTTTAGGACTTCTCCCTGTTTGATGTCTCTGCAATGCTTATCTGCACCAATAGAACTTCCTAAAACGTTACCCTGGACGACAGGCTACCTTTTCGGACCTTGGCTTTGGCTAGCCGAGGAGGCATTTATCCTCGGCCCATCCTCTTGAGCCATTATGACCAAAACTAACCTCTTTATTTATTAACATAGTCTCTTCTGACAAAGTTTTCTCCTCTTTAGACAACCTCTCGTCCTTGGCTTGGGCCATAGGCTCAATATACAAATAGATAATGAACTCCTGGGCCCAATATCCTTACAAGTAACATATCAATTCATAAGTTTATTTAGTAAAATTTATGGTATTCTTGGCATCATTTTTTTTAGAAGATCCTTGACATCACTTAGTTTATCTCCTTTGTGTGTGTGTTTATTTCTTAAAAAGATATTATAAATTTTATTACATAAGTCTTACAAAATTGATTCATGTGTCACTCATGAGTCACAAAAAAGTAATTAAGACGTTTATTTTTTTATTATGAGGTGAAGTGGTACCAATTACATTTATTGTCGCATCTTTTTGTTAGTCTTTTTGCTCTTTTGTAATAAAATTTTTTCTTTTGTAGCATTTTCCATTTGAAGTTTACCATTGCAGTCTAGGCTTGTGGTAAGAGTAGGACTATTACAGATTACAGCTTCTATCCAAAAAATAATATTGCGGCTAGATCAAAGGTAGCCTGCCTTATATTGTGGCTAGATTAACGAAAAGACACAAGGAAAATAATGAAGAGTCAAGAGGGAGAAAACGCTGGCATTGCTGCTCACATCTTTCTTGTTACACTAACCCATCAATCTTTGTAATCCCTTCTAGCATTTGTACCCTTTTTTTTTCTCCATTCTTGGCCTATGTGACGGTTGCTCCTGGATGCATCAAAAGCTTACTTGAATTGCTCTAACTACTTGCTTCATATCCGCCTCTTGCTTAGCCAACCTAAAGTGAACAATTGACATGACATTACCCTTCTCAAATTCTTCATAAGTCCACACAGAAAGCATTTTCCAACCAGTTTAGGTACTAATGAGAAATTCATTTAAAAGAAGAAAAGTAATTACACAACATTATACAAGACAAGACCAAAAAATAAATAAATAAATGTACAAGGGATGATGTGTTAAATGGACAAAAGACCAAGCCTGCAATGTCAACTTTCTTTGCTCCACAGCAATAGTTGGAACTTGGAACCAATCGAAACCATACAACAGAGGGAATAGCTTCACACAACTTGTTGACATCACTATAAGCTGCATTCATTCACCAGTTACTCTTTATCCTGTTCGGGTGAATGAGTGACACCTACCTATCAAAAAATACATTTCAGTAGATTCAGCCCAAATCATTTCATTGCAATATATTATGAAATACTTAAATTGACATCAGGAAAAGAAAGAGAGGGAGAGAGAGAGAAGAGAGAGAAAGGCAAGGGAAGGATCTAAATAATAAGAAACTTTTACTATGGGAAAAAACTATACCTAATTGGACACTAGAGAGGAATTTATCCAAAATCCCTATCTCTTCCAAAGTAATCTGAATGATCTTGTTCACAATATAGATGCAAGGCATATATTTTCTATTGCCTTCACTGACATCTATAAGGTAATCAGTAGTTGCATCATACCTAAGAGTAATATCAGCATTGTGAATTATTTATACACTACATATTTGCCTTCACAGTTTCAAGGTCCAGGTGTGTGTTGGCAACTATTGAGGTCAAATTAATCCCACCCTTATGCTTCTTCTTAAAAGTCATATTAGGTGGTTCCTTGTTTAACCTGTATTAAGATTATATCAAAGAAAAAAAGGTTAAAATATCTAAAGAACTAACAAATTGTACGAGGAAGAGAAAGCCTGCAAGAAATTTATATGAAGCAAGTAATAAAAATTTGACTCAAAGGCGCTGTGCTATGATTAAAAATTAAGACTGTGTCGTCCACTGTTTATCAGGTTTTAGCAGCCAAAGTATAAACACCAAGAACCATAAGACTAGGAGCCCTTATGTGCCCAAATGATTTCACAATTGGAGGCAAGCAAGACTCCTCAGTAAAATTAGTCATTGAAGAACACATGCCAATTGCAGTAAGATAGGACTCAATACGAGAGAGAGTAAAAGTACACAACAGCACAGAAAGAGAAAAGTCAGAGCCTGAAATCGAAGCAAATCTGACAGGGGAGTTAGATCAACAGCCTCGAAAATAAAAGCTTATTTGCCATTGGAAGAAGTAACATGGAAAAATATGCCCAAGAAAGAGTGAGGTAGGCAATTTGGAGTTTGTTTCAACTAAGTTATGGTACTATTACTACTACTTTAAGCATTCGACACTCTAAATCTTCTCAAATTATAGCAATCAAGTGCACTTGACATTAAGTATGAACTTTAAGAATATTTGAAGTTTATTATTGCATCTAGGCTCGTTGTAGGACTATAACAGATTACAAGTTCTACAGAGAGAATAAAGAAGAGAAAGATTTATTGGTAGCCTGCCATATACTGTAGCAAAATTGAAGAAAAGAAACAAGGAAAATAATGAAGAGGCAGCTGGGGAAGAAGCTACAAAGAGGGAGATAACAGTGACTTTGAGGCGCACATCTTTCCAGGTTGCAGGAACCCATCATTCACGGCCTTTGGGAGAAGGCGGACTATCAATCTTTGTAATCCCTTCTAGCATTTGTACCACTTTTTCCATTCTTGGCCTCTGTAATGGTTGCTCCTGGATGCACCAAAAGCTTACTTGAATAGCTCTCACTACTTGCTCCATATCCACCTCTTCCTTCACCAACCTTCTGTCAACAATTGCAGTGACATTACCCTTCTCAAATTCTTCATACGCCCACACAGAAAGCATTTTCCAATTCGTTTCTGCAGATACTTCAAAATTTCTTCTCCCACTCACTATCTCCAACAAAACCATACCATAACTATAAACATCGGATTCTGAAGTTATTGGAAGATTCGCTAGCCATTCCGGTGCCAAATATCCTCTAGTGCCCCTAATGTTTGTCAAAGTTCGGTATTTATTTTCCTTGGAAGTATTTAGCTTTGAAAGACCAAAATCCGAGACTTTTGCAGTATAGTTCTCATTCAATAAAATGTTTTCTGGTTTTATATCACAATGCACAATGCGGACTCTACACTCATCATGGAGATATGTGAGGCCCCTCGCAGCGCCAATTGCAATGTTGAACCGACACTCCCAATTCAACAATTTTCTGGACTTATTATCATCTGTTTGGAAAAGGAGATTATCAAGAGACCTGTTTCGCATGAACTCATATACTAAAATCCTATGGCGCCCTTCGGAGCAGAAACCAATCAATCTCACCAAATTCAAGTGGTGGGTGCTACTTATGGTACCTATCTCCATTCTAAATTGCTTCTCTCCCTGCTCAATTCCCTCGAGTTGCTTCACTGCCACAACGGTTCTATTAGCAAGAACCCCTTTGTATACAGCACTAAATCCTCCAGTTCCAAGCTTCTCCTTGAATCCATTGGTACAGCGCTGGAGCTCCTTAAACGAAAACTGGATTGGAGCTCCAGAAGCATACTCAAAAAGATCATTTAATCCTTCATATTTGGGGCTACTTCTACAACACCACCACAAACTACCCTCCAACACAATCAAACCCAAAGCGACACCTATGACCACAATAGCTACAACCCATGATTGCATTCTCCAGCCACCACTCTTCCCAGAAACCAAACCAGGTGATGGGTTAGGAAGCACTGGTGGACAAACCTTGACATAAGAAGTACTACGCAGAGCTGCACTCTGATACCCAGTAATGAATTCCGGAGTCTTATAGTAACACATACCAGTTCCATCCGACAGTATAGTTGAAGCATCACAAGTAGGATTCACAAGACAATTCAACCTACAAGCTGATATACCCACGAAAAAGATTTGTGAACCATCAATTGCAAATATGCTTTGAGGAGGATAAGTCAACAAAAGGGTATGTTCCATATCAAGCATAGTCACATTCAGTGGACAATTCTCAATCTCCATCTTCCTCTTACAACCTTTCCTACTATCCTTTGGATCAACCAGCTCAAAATTCTGAGATGGGCACCCACAAATGGGGTTTGTACCATTATATCTACAAATCCCCATATTCCCACAGTACCCAAAAACTCTACATTGATCCCCAATAGCTACCCATTCCACAGTTTCATTCCCACTCCCTCTAACAGAACTATACATCCTCAAATTCCCATCTTCATCTAACCTTAAAAATCTTAAGATATCACTTCCTTCACCATGATCATTACTATAAGCCATGACAACCCCACGTGGCACGATTGTGGTATCATAAACCGACAAAGTACCATTAGACTGTAATCCTAAGGTTGGAGAAGTTAAGTTTTTATTCAAACCTTGATTCCAGTATACAATACTATCATTATCCCACTTGAGTGTAATGTTACCGTAACTATGAAGACTGAACGAGTACAACCCATTTCGCAAAACTTGTTGAGTGGTGAAGTTCTGTGATGGCAAGAGCGTATTGGTGGGGTGGTTGAATGAAGACCAGACTGGGAGGGTACCATTGGCAAGGACAAGGTTGCCATAGTCGTCGAGGGAAGCGGAGGAGATGCCAAGGTTGGCGGTGCCGGAGTCCCAGATGGTGTGGCCAGTGCCATTGAGTAGGAGAAGGTTGCCAGTGGGGTGGAATTGGAATGAAGCATTGGAGTCAAGAGGAGTGGTGCCTGCAGACCAGACGGGGATACCTCCGGAGAAGACTATGGAAGCAAGGTAGGAAGGAGGGGTGGTGGGGGGGTTGAGGGGTATGAAGGTGAGGGAGAAGGTGTTGTTTGGTGAGGACCAGGTTTGAGTTGTGTTAGAGGCATAAAGGGTTGAGCCTGGTTGGATTTGTTTGGTGAGAATTGCTACTGAAGTGGTGGGAAGGAGGAGGAAGGAGAGTAGTATGGTATGGAGTTGGAGCTTGACTTGTAGTTGGATTGTCATGGACCTCATGGTCATGATCATTTGCTTATCTGGGTCCTTAAGGTTCAAATAATGGTGGCTGGGTGTGTGTGTTTTTGCCAAAAGCTTGGTTTAAGCTTTAAATGGGGATAGTGGGCAGAGGAAAGGTATGTAACAGGCATGGTTAGTCTCATACAGATACATTCAAAGTTTGTGGGGTCCATTCTTACGTAAAGGGCATAACATTTACAATTATAGGAGAGAGAGTATATAGACGTAATTGTTATGTCATAACTTTGAAAAAAACAGTTATGGATCTATGTTATTAATTGTTAACCACTTATAATTAATTATTTTAATAAATTATGGTAAAAGTCGTGACAAGTGGCATAATCCTAGAAAAATGAGTAATACAATTTTCTTTTTCGTTGGGTAGGGAGAGTAATCTGAGGGATTTTGAATTGAATTCTATAGGAAAACACAGTAATACATATACAAAAAATTTCTTTTTTTTTTTAACAACAATTGACTTGGTATTTTTTTATTGATTATTATTTAAATCTATCACTAATATTTTTTCTACCATTTAGCATTAATAAACAGTCTCAAAAGGTGTGAAGTTTATAGTGACTTCAAAGTTACCAGTTTCGTAAGGGACTTGGACAGAGGTGTAATAAAAAAGAAAGGGAAAGGGAAAGTTTTTTATTTGTTTATGTTTGATATGGCTTCTTTGGTAAGCCACTTCATACACAAAATTATGCATTTTAAATATTACTATACATATTTTTATTCACTTTTTTATTTATATGTATATCAAAAACATTCCAACAATATAACTCAAACTACTTTCTCAAACATCCCCTAAGTTTTTTGGGACCTTTGGGGACTCAGTGTCACACTCACTGTTTTTTTTTTTTTTTTTGTCACAATCACGCAGTTGAATATTACATTTTTTTTTTATTTATATGAGAATATTACATTTTTATTGATTTCACTTGCCAGTCTTCTTTTAATGTTCCGTACCTATATCGTTCTCGGTCTAAGGTCTTTGTTTGAAAGTATAATCGACTAGTAAATAATTCCTTTGAAGTCTCCATTCACGTACAGGACCGCAGCATATATTGACCCACTGTCACTAGGTCAAAATAAAATAAAGAAACTTTGTTTTGCTTCCTTTGAGATTTACCTTGACTTAGAGGCCGTTTGGATTCGGCGTCTAGGGACTGCGTTTTGCTGAAAGCGCGTTTCTGTTTTTTTTTTTTTTTTTTTTTTTTTTTGGTTTTCAAGCATTTCCGGTGTAGTGCGGCTACTGTTCATTAAACAGTAGCCGCATTATTTGACTTTCAGCCGGTGAACAGTGCACTGAGCACTGTTCATGAGTCCCACAATTCTTAATTTTTATCAACTTTTTCATTAAAAATGGGTTCTACGGTACTATTCACACATTTTAAAATTATTTTGTTACAGTGTTTTCAGTTTTCAGTTTTCAGTTTTCAGCTGAATCCAAACGGACCCTTAGTTAGAATCTTATTCTTTTAATTGTAAGTTTAAACACAAGAATCTATAACTTAAAGCTGTTTAGGAAAATAAAGATAGATCTACAGACTATGATCATCTCTGATGAAGAGATCCATATATAGTTTCATTCATTGTTACTGCTATGAAGAAAATAGAATTCTGCAGAGCAATATTTTGTGTTTTATTTTATTTTATTTTTATATAGATATGATAGGATTTGAATTAGAGGTAGTAAAATTAGACACGACTTGCGAACCCGACATAACACAACACGATACGAAATTAGCAAGTTATGAGTTGAGATTTCATGGATTCGTGTCATATTCGGATTGATACAACTGACTCGTTTAATAAACAAGTTGAGTTAGTATTTATCACATAGAACCTGTTTAACCTGTCTGACCCATTTAATTAAAAACATTTTACCAATATACCCTTCAAACCTTAAGATAGTTGTTGTGGTTTATTTTCTTTGACATATTATGATTGATTATTTGTGATATTGAGAAATGCTTTAGTTTTGAATGATTATTTGTGATACAATTACTTGTTAGTTCTTAATTTTATATTAAAAATATTTATTTGTTTGATTTTTCATAATTCATATCAATTTGGTTAATACTAAAATTGGTTTTTTTTTTTTTTTGGATAAAATCTAATAAATGGGTCGATATGACTGACTCGATTAATAAATGTGTTGTGTTAGGGTTGAGGAATCTTGACCTATTTAATAAACATGTCGGGTTAGAGTTGATCCATATAGTCGAATACTTATGAGTCGATACGATACAAACCCGACACACAAATACGAATTGCCACCCCTAATTTGAACTTGTGACGTTTAAAAAGTTTTACTAATTAAGCTAACTCGAGCCACACAATATTTTGTTTTTAACGAGTTGAACGAGAGGACTTTAAAACTTTCCCGAATTTGATTTTCAAATCCTCAACTAAAAGTAGACCTCTTCCACGATGAGATAAAATGGAAGGTAATAGATGAAGCAAAGATATAAACCATGCATCTTCGATATACATTTGTAGTTTTGTTTTCATAAGACTTATTCAACAATTTTAAAATTATACAAATCCTAACATTACTATCTAAAACAAAATAACACAAAGATAAGTAAAACAAATACACAAGTTTTATTTCGGCACAATATCAACATTCCAAATATAAAACAAAATTACAAATGACTTATTGGATAACTCATTTGATAAAGAATAAAAATATATAAGAAATTTACAATCTTGAAAATTAATATTATAATCTATTATCAGTTGTGGTTGACACTCTATTTCAATTTGAGATATACTTTAAAATTTGATTGCTTACTTATTCATACATGGTCTCTTTTATGAATATCATATTATTGTTAAGCAACACACACTTTAGAATATATCATAATTTATTTTGAAAAAATGTTTATTTTGGACATAAATTATTAAAAAATAGGTCTAAGTATTCATAATTTATGCTAATTTGATACTTTAGCTTCACTATTTTCACACTTGTGAATATTTCTTACATGTCTACAATTTTAAATCTATGTTTTTAACTCTACTGTAGCCAGATTATCTTGGCATGTACTTTACTATTTGATATCTAAAAATATTCACTCATTACAGAATGTTCAACCATTAATCTTCCAATTAATTTGCATATAGTTATGTAAATGTATCAATTGTTTCCTTAAAGTTCACAATAAACAATTAAACCAATATTGTCTTAGTTTTACTATTTTTTTTACCAAAAAAAAAAAGTTTTAAAAAAATGGTTCGGGTTCGGGTCGGGTTGACCCGCAAAAAACACGGGTCGGGTCACGGGTCAACCCGTCTTTGCTTCGGGTCAAAAAAAATCGGGTTCGGGTCGGGTATTTTTCGGGTCGGGTCGGGTCGGGTCAGAAAATTCTGACCCGTTTTGCCATGTCTACATAAGAGTTTTGATATACACTCTTTTGACTTAGTCATTGGAGAGTTCTTCACCCAAATCCTATGGCATTCTGTCCGCTGTCCCACATGAAAGTTTTTAACTGGGTAGTTGCAATCACCAAATCGATGGTTTATTTGAGCTAATAGAGATTATCTTAATTGCTCTACCTCATGCAAAAGAAATATAATGTTTATTACTGTCACATTCCGCCACTTCATCTCCTTAATTACCTATCAATGCGCTCAGCTTGGTGAATTTTTTGCAATTGTGGAGGTGGAGAAAGCACTTTATGGTTGATTGATTGGTGTAGATAGGGACCAATCGGTGAAAAACCACAACCTTGGGGGTTAATGGTTTTCCGCATGAAGAAGTTGAGGTTTTTTGTTAATATATTTCTCAAAATGATGGCTTGACTAATGATATTATCCCTTATAACGAAAAGCCAATATTTAATTTATTCTTATATTTGATGTAGCAATTAAGAATATTTCAATTCTCTTTGCATAAAATGTATCACTTGGTAGAATCTCATGCACTCTCACATGAAGTCTCCGCTTATATATATATATATATTAATTATATGTGTGGTCATGGAAAACTAAAATTCAGCACAATGGGGTTTTCAAAAAAAAAAAAAAAAAAAATTGTTCATGTGGGCGATAAGATCCTCCTTGAGGTAGTGAATTGGTTAGGAATTAGCTGCTTGGAGGGAGCTAGGCCTCTAGGAAGGAGAGATAGAATTAAGAGGAGATCAAGAGTTAAGGAAGTCAGTGAATTTATTCTTATTTTTGGATGATCTATGACCATGATCATTATAATGCATGGCAGTAGCCCCTTATATACTCGAGTACTAATTGATTACAAACTTAATAAGGGTGATTATAACCACCTCCTTAACTGACTGCCAGCTGGCACACAATCACCTACTAACAGCCCTAACTCCTTTTAACTACTACTAATTTTAACACATGCTCAAGTCAACTGTATTAATTATACACATCAATCACGGTAGTAATTAACTAAGCACCTAGCAGCAACTAATACAGTCAGCCAACTGTATTATTAGTATAGAAGACATTCTCCTCACTAGTTAAAGAGAAAATGTCGTAAAAGTATTCCTCACAAATTAAATGGTTCCTTGCAGACATTTTCCTCACAAATTTAATAATTGTGAAAATATTGTGAACGTATTATTTCTCTTAATTAAAACGTCACTTTTCCCGTTACTAACCGAAATAAATCCCATTCCATTTGGGGTATATAGACAAGTCGAGAGGTCTACTAGACTTTCATTGTCAACAAAATTCTATTCAATCTTTTCATTTCTCTTTTATAGTGTGGTACAAATCTACCAAATTTTTCTTTTCATTTTTCTTTTAGTGTGGTACAATTCTGCTAAATGTACCTTTTCATTTTTCTTTTTATATTGTGGTACAAATCTACCAAATATTTGGGCATATTTAAAATTGTCCCTTCATAACTCAACTATAACAGTTCGCTTCATGGTTCCTTGGAGGTTTACTATTAATTTTTTTAATAAAAAAAAATAAACACCATCTTTTCTTGAATGTGGTAGGGTGTTCCTTTTTTGATATCAATAGTTGTTTATCATATCCATGACCATTATTTCCTACTAGTGATTTAGCATCAAAAACACATTTAGAAGACGAGATTCATGTTAAAAATACTCACTGAATTTACTGCATGAACACATCTGAGTTATGAAATGTGGTATATGTCATTCCTAACATATCTTCTTCAATGACTTTTCCCCTGAATAATTTTTATTGAGCTGATTTTTAAAAATGCAGAGTTGTACTCCGATATATTATAGAACAAAAATGTCCACACAAATGTGTTCTATAGCTCAAATAACTAATAATAATAATTATTCTTATAATAATAAAACCCAAAAATTTCTCCTGCACAGTTTTTTTACATCTATTCCCTAAAATTCATCCCTCAAAAACAAAAATGAATCAAGTAATGGTAACAGCCATTTAAACTCTTAACAAAATTTTTGGATTCATGTATACTTACTAATAGACCTACATAAACATCTTCATCCCTCACACTAAATCTCTAACAAAATTTTCTGCCAGGGCTGCTATATTCATTTTTTCATCTTCTTAGACGACTTCACATTTCTGTGGGTCATGTATTTGTCCGTAGCTTTGTCCATATCCTCATCATCATCATCTCCTCCTCGCTTCTTTCCATTCTTGCCTCCTAGTTCTTTGATTTTCTATAAAGATAACAATAAAAATAAACCACGAACAAAGAATTAGTTAATTAATTTATTATTATTAAATAAGCTCACGAAAAAGAAGCTAAAATCTTTCAAAATATGGCAACTCAAAATAAATTCCGCATAAGGAAAGACTTTAGTAATAGCAGAAGAGGGGTCCATTTAAACCAACAACCAATGCACTCAACCAACCAAATTCACACTGAAGAGATTGGGTTGGTTTGGCTCTAAAACTTAAAAAACTCCTTCGAAAGTTGAATCTCCACAAAAGAATGAGTTCAGAAACTTTTTTCACAAATTCACAAAATTGAACTTAACCCAAATACCCAACAATTTTATACTGAAATTATTGTATACTTAAAAAAATAAGCACATTGGTTATATTTTACTAGTCAATAAACCTGATCCCAGTTACACTTTTTTCTAGCCTCAATGCTAAAAATGCAAATTAATTTGTTGAAATGATACACTTGGGAGGATAAACAATTTTTTTGGTAATAAAATGTAATGTGAGTTATTGGTGACTAGCCTCATCACACGCGCTTTGCGCGTGCGATGAGACTTTTTTTTTAGCAAAAAAAAAACTGTGTTTTTATTTTATATATATAAATTTTATTTTAAGAATCTAATTTATTAGTGGATAATGTAATTTGAAAATTAAAAGGATCGTGATCTTATCTTTTAGGCAATGTTTTAGTAGAAGTTAAAGTTGCATTTTTACCGAATTGTCCTTTAGTTTTGCCTCTACTTAAACATAAGGGTGCAATGACATTTTTGAATTAAAAAATGAGGAATCCAAACAGGAAATGTCCTTTAAATAATAGTATAGATAAATGGCACAATTTGAATATATTATACTGGCCCAAAGGCCCCAAACCGACAAGCCAAACTGATCTAAACCAACCACCTATGAATTGGCTTATTTGGTTATTTCAGTGCAGTCGATTTGGTTTGATTTGGCTAGGCAATTTCTCATAATCAAAATGAGATTGGTTTGGCTTCAAAAAACCTTCAAAACAGAACAGCCCAATCTGCATAGACCCCAAAGCAGGAAAATATAAAGATAGAAAAGAAGTTTATAATATATCACAAGCATAAACAACATGGAATGGCCAAAGTAATACTCATGGTGGACATGACCAACAAAACCCAATTGATTTCTATCAGGACTTGGCTTCTAGAGTAAAAAAAAAAAAAAAAAAAAAAGAATTAATAGAAACCAAAATGATTAAATATTTGCAAACTGGTTGTGAAAACATCATTTGTATTCTTCAAAAAGAGTGTACACATCCTTCTTGTGTCCTCTATTTCCTGTTCTAATAAAAATATGTACTAATTAAAAAAATTCATTAGCAGTTCATGAAGCCAATTCCAATAACTAAACCCAGCTGGTAAATCAGGATTTGGGAATTGAAAGGGAAAATCAAAATTCAAGAACATAATCCAATGGGAACCACCACCCCACCCCATGCCCCCCCCCCCCTTTTTTTTCCACCAGACCAAAAAAAAAAAAAAACCATTAAGAGTGATTAGAAATTTATTAGCAATGGTCACAACAATCATATAGCACTCAGACCACATATAAACTGCACTTATTTGAATTTTACAGAACCTAATCACAGTGGAAAGAGCTATCCTAATGCCAACTAAGATTGTCAGATTGAGAGAGAATCATTGGAATTCTGCTCAGTGTCAAACTAAGGTTACAGGTGCTTGCATCAAAACTGGGACCTGGAAACTGCAAGGTTTCAAGGAGGCGGTATAGGTGGAGCCGTGGAGGTTTCATGGAGCTGTAGAAGTGGTGGAAGGAAATAATCACATAGTAAGGCAAAGTATCTTCTTAAACCTAATCAGGAAACTTTGCTTGTACCTAACTGAGACCAGTTCAGTAGGCTGCTGAGTGTGGGGATTGCCAAGTCTTTCAAGGCGTCTTTGATTTGTTTAAACACACTCTATGCTCCATTTGATTTGATAGAAAACCTTATGTGAAGATAGTTTTCCACTTTTCCTAGGTTTGGTAGTATCTGAAAAAAGTAAGTTAAAGGAAAACTATATCTCTTGACTTCCCTTATTTGAAGTCAAGCTATCAACTTCTACTTTTCTAAAATTTAAGTTACACTCCATTTGTTTCAACATTTAACATTTTCTGAAAAATGAATCATTTTCCAAAAAGAAGTTTATAGAAAACTATCTCATTTTCCTATGTTTGGTAGCGACCTTAAAATGAGTTGGAAACTATCTCTTGACTTCCCTTATTTGGCTTGGCATGTGATAGAGATAGAGTTGTTTTCCAACAAATAAGTGTTAACTTCTAGTTGTGCTCAACTGCTAATAGTAAAGCATGAAACTTTCTCAAATCCTAAACAAGAAACTTTGGTTGTACCTAATTGAGACTAGTTCAGTAGACCACTGGGTGTAGGGATTGCCTAAATCTTTCAAGGTATCTTTAATCTGTTGGAACACACTCTAAATGAAATTTTAGATCATAGCTTGACTTCCAATTAGTGTTAGCTTCTAGTTGTGCCCAACTGCTCATGGCTAATTCATTTTTCATGTCTCCTCCTCTTAGAAGTGTTTCCCTTACAAAATTAGCATATGAAGTTATGGCAAGGATACTCTAATCAATTCAATAACAATTAAGCAGTGCAAAAGGATGGCTTATATAGAGATTCACTGCCTTGGGCAACCTATGGGCTATTTGGAAGGACACACACACACACAGAGAATAATGATGACTAGCTTGAAGTTTTCTTCTCCATTGTATTTTCATATAAAAAATTCATAAGATTAAAAAAAAAAACAATAATCTACACTTACCAAGGTCTAATGGCATGGTAATTAAAGAAATATATTCGCATAAGATGCAACAGACAAGGCCATTACATACTGTCTCCGCTAATATTTCTCTCTCCTTTTTTTTTTTTTTAATGTTTGGAAAAGTCTGCTAGTATGACTGTATAAGGCCGTTAGCAGATCATAATTCTGTCTCTGTTATTGTGGAGTAACTGATTATGGACTACTCACATAAATTAGAGATTAAGAGTACATTGTGGCCAATAAGAATGAAAAATTGCAAAGGGAACGGTAGGATGGGATAAAGTGTGCGCTATTATGGCCAACGATGGTTTGGGGATAAGGAAACTAACTACCTTTAATAAAGCCCTATTAGGCAAATGGCTATGGCACTTTGGGGTTGAGGAGACTCGTATTTGGAGGAGGGTGGTATCTATGAAGTTTGGGGAAGAGTTTTTTTTTTTTTTTGGGCGGGGGGTGGTAGACCTCTAAGTTGGGCAAGTTTATTCATGGTTGTGGTTTGTGGAGAGGTATTTGTATGGATTTGGAGGATTTCAGTCAACATACTCAGTTTGAGATTGGGGTGGGAAATAGAGTGAGAATTTGGCATAATTGTTGATGTGGGGATCAACCTCTTCAAGTGAAACTCCCGGTTTTGTATGTGATAGCCATTAACAAAGAGGCTTTTATTGCATTATCTTTGACAAGGCAGAGGAAAGGGGGAGGACTTGGGATGTGAGGTTCACTTAGGATTTGAATCATTGGAAGGTGGGTTCTATGGTGGATTTTCTTCATATTTTGGAGTACAATACCCCTTCAAGTGATAATGGAGACCGATTGAGATGGACTTTGAAGAAGAATGGGAACTTTGACATTTGCTCGCACTATAATGCTCTACAAGGTTCCTCCTCTGTCATTTTTCCTTGGAAAGACATTTGGGAAGTGAAGGACCCTAGGAGAGTTTGTTGTTTTGTTTGGACTGCGGCTTGGAATAAGGCGAGTTGGAATAAGATACTCACCGATGACAATATGAGGAGTAAGGGGTTTGCTATTGTTGATTGGTGTTGCATGTGTCATTGTGGGGAGACCATTGATTCATTGTGATTAGGCTCATCAGTTATGGTGTTTCATCTTTTGATCTTTTGGGGTTTCTTGGGTCTTACCAAAAACGGTACTTGATCTTTTTGGTTGGAGGAATTAGTTGGGGAAACACTCGTAAGACATTTGGAACTTAGTACCATTGTGCCTGATGTGGTGCATACGTAGGGAACATAATTAACGTATGTTTGAGGACGTGAATAGTTCAGGAGACCAGTTGCTCGCTTCTTTCAATGGTTATTGGTTTGAACTTTGATTGATCTCGGGCTTGGGGATTCACATCTTGTGACACCATCCCTTTATTCGTTAGTTCTCTTCTTTTTTGTAATTAGTTTTCTGTTTTTTGACTTCTTTTTGTACTTTTTGACTACTATTGTGCTTTTCCTGCATATTGTAGTGTCTTTAATATCTTTTTTCTTACCTATCAAAAAAATAAATAAATCAGAAATTGATAGCTAACCAGAAGGCATGGATTGGGCACGTGCATCCCAACACAATTATTGGCACAAGCACACTTATTCTTTCATCATTCATAAATTTTGCAATTGAAAACAACTTAGATATCTATCATTATTCATAAATTGTTACCAATGAAAACAACTTAAAAATAAATCATTACCGCCAGAGATACTCTTTTGGCCTCTTTGACGGACCCCATCAATAGCAGGACTTCCTCTTCTTGAGAAGGAAACTCTGGAAATTTCTTGCCTGAAACATACACAAAATATATATATATATATATATATTAGCTTTTGAGACTCCAATTACAATGCCTCACCACAAAAATGGTATGAGTTTCCTACCAACAAACTTCTCTATCTGCACAAACCATTCCACCTCATACTGATTCACTAGGGAGATTGCAACACCCGATCTTCCTGCCCGAGCAGTTCTTCCAACTCGATGTTTATAATCCTGTGAGTCACTTCAATTAGCAAACCAGAGCATATAGAACATTTTTTGGGGAAAAAAAAACCATAATTCTTTCGATAATATCTCATCTGAAATCTAATCAAACACAATTACAGGAGAGGATGTCTGGATGCATAATTTTTTTGTAAGTGATAAAATTTTATTGAATTCAAGGAAATAATCACTTACTATGTGTGCACAAAATACCACTGAAAAATCACATAATCAAATAATTACATGCCAAAAAAGGGGAATCAATAAAGTCTACCACAGAATTTGCATCACCTGTGCCTATAATACAGGGCCACACTAAACAAGAATTTCCAAAAGATGGATTTCACCTCATACATGATTTCCAGCAAGTGTAACAAGCCCCAAAATTCAAAAAATTATCAAGGAAATAATTCAAAGAGAGGAAAACAGTAACAGATAAAAGCTCCATATGAATGCAGGAAAATTTCTAGAAGGCACTGCACACCCTTGTTTGCCTTGGTGTGGCAGGGGGGATCTATCAGTTGCCTCTTAGTGAAGTGTGATAGGTCCAGGATGTAGCAATGAAATTTCAAACTAGATTCAGAGTGGCCTGGTAACATTCAAGGTCTCAGAATCTTTAAGATGAACAGGTCCATACCACCACTAAGTAATGGAAAGAACAGCTATGCAGAACCAACTCCTCAACATCATCAGGCAAAGAAGATTTTAAGTCTCTGGGTTTATAGGATAGGTATGATGTAAGGTTTTTTTATTTTTTATTTTTTTAATGTAATTAATGAAAATACAAAACAGCCAGCTTGGAAGGAATCAAACTTTTTCATAGCTGCATGCTCTTTGAGAAGCAGCATAAAAGCTCAAGCCCCACCAAACAGGTTGCAGAATACAAGAGGCATGCATATTGCATACCCTATATATATCCCGTCAGTACATTACAATTGATAATTTAAAATAGAAATAAAAGGCATGAAAGAGATATAGTTATAGATGTTCACATACATGTAGAAATGAGGAAACTAAAAATACACACAAAAAAAATGGCAAAAGGAAGCTAGAGAGGCAGTTAAGAGGGGTTTGATTTAAGAATTCCAAAGAACTACATTGCAAGTTGGGGACAAAGGTTGGAGAGAAGCCTATTTATAAACTTACCAAAATATGGAAATGAAAACTGGATTGTGACTAGTGTATCAAATATAAGGGTCAAATAAATTTTTAGTAACGGAAAATCTTAGCAAGTTTATATACTGTTAAACTATGGAAATGCAGCAACTTCTATTCACACTATCAACTGAAAAGGATTCATGGAGCTGACCTCAATTAAATTGGGATTAACGACATAGTTGAGGTGAGTTGAATAAAATCTAAGAAATAATCAAACTGAACAGGATGTATGTTACACCATAAAACAGGTGTAGCCCTGCTCTAAGTCAGAACATAGATAGCAAGCCTAACCTTCACGTTTGTAGGAATGTCATAATTGATAACCATATCAACAGATGCAATGTCAAGTCCTCTACTTGCCACATCAGTGCCAATAAGAATATTGCACTCTCCTGCCTTGAACTGATTTAAGGCTCCAAGTCTCTTTGACTGAAAAGAATAGTCACAAAATATTATGGCAACATAGAAAGGGAGAATATATTAAAGAAAGAAAGAAAGATAAAAAGAAAGGGATAACGAACATGGTTAAAAATATACAGAGAAATCATTTTTTTACTTCAGTTAAATTAATAGATATTACCTGGGACATTTTACCACTGATTGGAATGGCTCTGTGACCAAGATGTCGAAGCATCAAAGCAAGAAAGCGAGTTGCATCACAGGTACGAGTGAAAACCATTGATGTACATCCAGACATCTCGTTCAAAATATATACAAGGTAGCATTCCTGTAAAGCAATGATTATGAATATAATTACAAGGAACACACCAATCACCAACATCTTGCAACAGCAGAAACTCTATAAAAGAAACTAAAATGCATGTAATTTGATGAATACGCCTTTAAAACAGATGCCATAATCACACTTTCCAATTTGTAGTGTGATACATCTCACTCTAAAATGATTGTCACTTGCACTGAGAGTTGCAACCCTTTTTCTGGAACCACTAGAAACATGCTTCACATCTCATCACATCTTACACGCACACACATACAATCCTTCAAATGCATGCCATAATCACACTTTCTAAACATGCTTCACATCTTATATATAAATAAAGTCGCACCCAATGCACAAATCTCCCACTTCTATACAAGTTTAAGGAGAAGAGGGATAAATAAATAAATTCTACTTATTACAATAGTCAGTGCATTCATATTGTTTTGATCCACAAGAAGACACAAATTTGTCACACATCCATAACTGTTTCTACTAAACCCATGGTTCATTTTAATTGAGGGATCAAGAGTTACAAAACTGAACTCTAGTAACCTAGGGTTTCACTATATGCTAGAAGCCATTGTCAAAATTAATTAGTGGCTAAATCCTAAATACAACTTATTTATGTCAATCCTAGAATTTTTGTATATCCAGAACCAATAAATTTCCTGAAATGAGGTTGTCCACAATATTCAAAGAAGCAACTTGCCAAAAAGATTTTATTAACAAGGTTTATTTAAAGAACTTTTTATTGTACAAACGAAAGCTATCTATATCATCACTTTAGTTGGCTAAAACCTCAAACTCTGGCATTGCCTTTTAGGAGAGCATAAACTCCAGGTATACCTCTCATAAAAAAGCATTAGGTGAAAGAAATGTCATTTTCCCTATGATCTCATACATGGCTTCAGAGGACAAAAGACAGAACTAAGTCTTGTACATTTTTGATGAACGTTTCTCACAGTCTTTCTTCAACAGACTCAAGAACACAAGAATGACATTAAATTCAAACATTTGTCTTGTTGGCCCTAATCACCAGCCATAATACCTGGCATACATATCCAATCTTTAGTAAAAACATCTTCAAAAAAAGCTCAACTCTGAGAGAGAAGGAGAGACCTTGTATTTAGCAGGTATAAAGCAATACTGCTGCTTTAGCGTGTCAACAGTTGAGTATTTTGATGCTGCTTCAATCTGAAATCATCCAAAAACTAACCATCATTACAAGTCATGACAAGAACTATGAACAAATGATACAAGTATAAGAAATACGATCATTACCTTCACAGGATTTCTTAAACAAGCCCTTTGGAGCTTCTTAACCTGAAACATCATGAATAAATGAAACATTATATGGAAAACTAAAAGAAAATATACCTTTTTCATATAGGAACCACCTGTGCAGTGTGCATCTCCAACATAAATTGTCTAGGCATCACAAAGACAATACTTGCTCATAATATTATGATTTGATATGGTTGCTAAAAGGTTCTGCTGACGTGTTTACAGCATTAATAATTTTTATAGCATGTGCCTAGGCACCACATATAATAATATTTATAAAATTTGCTCTGTAAGGCACCAAATATCTTCTCTTCTGGTGCAAAGTGTGTTTTACTGGTGATCTAAAACCCTCCTGAACTATCAGACCCTGATGTGCATGAAATGTCAAAAACTGTTTCCTTAGAATTCCACTTCATTTTCATGGAAACATTAGTTCCAAATGAGTTTCTCTAAAATTTTCGGAAAGGGGTCTTATCAAAAATAAAAAAATCAGAAAGGGATCTCATATTTCAGGAAGGAGAATAACCAGGATTCACTATAAATTATAGAACATACATAGCTACCACTCACAGTAAGAAGAAGAAGAAGAAGAAAAAAAATAAAAATAAATAAATAAAAGGTCCCTGATTACAGATATACCTTTCAAGTACAGCAGGATATTTAAATACATACCTTACTGGTCATAGTGGCAGAAAATAGATACGTTCTCCGTTCACGAGGGATAAATTTCAAAATTTCATCAATTGATTTCTCGAACTCCTCATTCAACAACCTGTCAGCCTCATCTAGAACCTGCTCAAAGTGTAACCCAATCATGCAACTTATAACAAATGAATTTATAGACTAGACAACATCAAGGTGGACCTAACAGTTGTTTTTAATCATTTCTAGCTAGATCAAAGATATAGACATCCATGTGCTTAGGATAAGTCACTGCCAGCCCAACTACCAGTCTGGCAGAGTAGCAAACTTCACCATGTTTTGAGGTTGAGATGGACACTAAATGAGATGCAATAAAGGAGATTCCATGGTAAAGAACATTATTAAAAAAAAAAAAAAAAGTTATATATAATTAAAAAAAAAAAAAAGGTAATATAACAAATTTTATTATTAAAAAAAACCAATCAAGTACACTGGAATTGTAATATAGCAGCAAAACCTTAAGAGCCCAAACTGCACCGCATATATTTACTGTGTACATAGAGTATTGTCTTTCACAGGCAAAAAAATATAATTTTGGATAAATTATATATATATATACACAACATAAATCTCTGACCATTAGTTTCTCAAAAAAAAAAAATCTCTGACCATTATAATGCAGCCTGCTAAGTGTCAATTACCATTTTCTTGCAGCATGTCTAATGCCAAACTATAAGTCACACACTGACAAAGATCAAAAGAAATTAAAAACCTGTGCAATAATCAATTTCTAACAACAAAACACTTAACATATACTGATTCCCATGGGTGTTTAAAAATAATGAAATATATATATATATATTGATTTTCATTATTATTATTTTTTTAATATTTTTTGTGAACATGGGTGCTCAAAAATCTTTGAGCACCTAACTATTTCCTCGAATTATAGCCCCCACACAACCAAGCAATCACACGGAGGAATCCCTTGTGGGTGGCCCTAAGATGCTAGTTAGGAGTTTTGAATCCAGGACCTCATGGGGCTGTGGGAACCACTGGACCAACCCCCTGGGGTCACTATGTATTTTCATTAGTATTGCCTTAGATTGAATAAAAGATTTAAATGAAATCCTATTAAGACTAAATTTTTTCTAACAAAAGTAACACGAGGTTGATTCATTTCAAGCTCTTGGTACTATAGTATGAGAAATTTTGCTAATACTTTGCTTTTTCCATATTCATGTCAAAGATTCTAATTTAACTTACAATTTCAAATAATTGAATCATTCACCTCGCAACAAATTGGATCCACATTCCTAGAGCTTCCTACAACATATCAAAACTTTTTTGTTTTACGACAAGTTCCTACAATGTATTAAGAGTTTAAAACTATATATATAAGGCTAAAGGGCACCCATCAATGTACACAGGAAGTGCACAACGATACGCAATATTAAGACTACATATATTATCTTAATAAAATAAATTTACTTATCACCAAAAAATAAAAAATAAAAACATATGTAACCAACATGTATGTATCTACAAAAGCAAAGTGCATAGCTGAAATGATATAAGAACCATACCAAATACTTCAATGTGTGGAGGGAAAAACCTTTCGTGTTAGAAAGATGATCGACAAGGCGTCCAGGAGTTCCAACCTACAAAGGAATGGGGAAAAAAAAAAGTAAAATGAGAAGTGGATTGAACAACTGAAAATCAGAAGAAAAATATACCAGTAAAATTAATTTACCAAATTCAATGCATTATAATCCCTCAATCCCAAATTGTTGGTCCTCTATTCCATTTTGGGATGTCCCAAAATGTAGTCCTCTTTGAAAAGTCTATAAATAAATTCCCTAACTTACCTTGTACTTTATTTAAAAAGTCAATACCATTCTTTCACTAGAATTTCAATACCTTGTACTTTATTTTTACCTTTTTAACTAAAAGACAACACATTAAAGGATGTTCTCTTAAAGAGTTGAATTTTCTAAACAAGACCAACAATATGGGACAGAGGTAGTACCAAAGATTCCTTCTTCTTTTTTTATAAGTAATAAGTTTTATTGATATCAAAAAATGAACACCCTAGTATGCAGGGAGTGTACAAGGGGTCAAACAATTCAAGAACAAAAATTACAAGAATCTAGGAAAGACAGACACCCCTAATAACATCATACCCAGACGTCCATGTAGCTTACCATAACTTGATTATAGGCCCAATCTAGAAGGAACCAGCTCAGCTTACAAAGGAAATTGCAAAGACAGACACCCCTTTCAATTATGGTGGCTTAGGGAGACTCAAATTGAAAACCAGAGGCACAGTTTAATAAAATAATAATTTTCATGTCTTATGTTGATTTCTCCAATCTTCTTGGCTGCTACATCACTTTAGGAGAGTAATTAATGGGAACATGGATGAACTCATTCCACATGTATCAAGTTTATCATAATCTTCAAAATTAATTCAAGATCATTAGCATTTTTGAAGTCATAAAAATCAATATCATAATCTTCAAAATATCTTCCAACATTATTTATATGTTTGGATGGATTGTGTAAGTAATACTCAAAGCAAAAGCTTCAAGAGTAAAACTACAAATTTGAAAAAATGTTATCAAACACAACAAATTATCATAGACTCCCATGTAATTTGACAATCCAACATTAGCAAATGGAAAACCAAAAACAAAAAATCACATTCTCAGTTATCCACATTTTATACCTCGTACAAAAGTTTAAAAAAGTGAAAGATATCAAACTATTCAGCCAATAAAACTAACACTTACAATAATATGGGGCCGTTTTGCAAGGTTGATAGACTGGTGCACCATGTCTACCCCTCCAACAAGCTGCAAAAGTTTGGTAAAGATTCATATTAAAGGGATCAATTGACGCTAACAAAAATGAAAATTTAACAAGAAATTTATATCCAACAACAATATCATACAAATTGAACATGACAATCAAAGCATCAAAAGCTCTAGCAATTAAAAGTTTCCTTAGTCTTGAAGCTAAAAGTTTTTTTTTAAAAAAAAAAAAAAAAAATCAATAATTGAAAATATTTATTGAAAACCCATGTACAAAGGAAGTGTACTAGGAAGCTACAAACATGTAGCTTTCAGCCTGAATCATAAATTCAGATGTAGAATTCATTGATTCTTTTTATTTTCATTTGTAAATCTCTTTTCTTTGTAATTATTTAGGAATACATCATCTATACTTCCTTTATACTTGAGGTAGACCCTTTTCATTAACAGAACTTATTATCACTTCTAATTATAAAAGAGAATTTGCCATCATGTAATAATACAAAGTTGGTACCAAGAAAGAAAAAAGGAAAAAAAAAAAAAAAAAACTCACCACTGCACACTTAACCCCAATGCCAGCTCCTAAAGCTTCAAACTGCTCAGCAATTTGAATTGCAAGCTCCCTGGAAAAGCAAAAACAAAAAAGACCCAGATGCAAAATCAATTCAAAACTCTTTCTAGAACATAGAAAACAATAAATAAATAAAATGCCCAGATGCAAAATCAATTCAAAAACTCTTTCCAGAAGATAGAACACACTAAAGAATTAAAAAATATAGCAAGGATGAAATAAATATGAAACCTAGTTGGGGAGAGGACACAAGCGAAGAAAGGTTGTGGAGAGTCTAAGAGGGACTGCAAAATGGGAAGAGCAAAGGCACCAGTTTTACCAGAACCGGTTAGAGCAAGACCAATCAAGTCTTTTCCTTCAAGTGCATGAGGAATTGCTTCTGCTTGTATCTTTGATGGGTATTTCCAGTTCATACGATCACAAGCCTCTAGCAATTGTTCACATAATCCTAAATCCTTAAAACTCTTGCCTTCTTCTCTGTCTCCTTCCATTGTTTCACAATAACTGAACTGTGTCTCTCTCTCTCTCTCTCTCTTCTCAAACTTGGAAGACGACGAATGTGAGGGAGTCTGACGTAAAGGGGGAGAAGGTTTTTTCTTTATATAGCTATGGGATTGGGGGTAGGGTTTTGTTTAATAAGGCCCGGCCCAGACCAATCAGCCCAGCCCTCTTGTGAAAAAATATAAATAAAATATTACCAAAGTGATAATTGTGATGAGGACCGTTCTATTTTCTTTGTAAATTTTAATCATTTCTATTCACTATAATTCGGGATTCTTATATTTTCAAAATTACAAAAATACTCAGGAGTGTAATGAGTATTTTGCATGTATGGGTTTTATTGTGATTAGAAAAAATAGTAATCCTAAATTATAATTAATAGAAATTATTAACCTTTACAAAGAAAATAGAAGAGTCTCATGCACGTACTCAGAGTCTAATATTGTTGAAAATTATAAATCTTTAGAAGAAAAAAAATAGAAAAGCTTCACGTGCATGTTCAAATGCTAGGGTTTTTTTTTTTTTTTTTTTTTTTTTTGGGAGAGCCTCTCATGTTGTTAAGTTTTTTTAGTTTTAAAATATAGTCACTAATAAAGTTTCTGATGGTTAAATAAGAAATCTGAGATTCAATCACCGCCTATACTAAAAACTGATTGGTGTCTTAGTCTAATGATAATAAATATCATCCGGAGCGGATGCCATAAATTGAAACTCTCTCAATCAAAAAATGTAGCCACTTAGTACATATCCATTACAAAAGTTTTCAAATACCTAAAAAAACTAAAATAAATAAATAACATGGGAAAGATGGATGATTGTCAATTTAATTTTTTTATGAGATTTATCATTTTTTTTTTGAGTATATGATATCCCCAAATATATATATATATATATATATAACTCTTTTATGGAGAATAATATATGTTAAATTAAAGTCACAAATATCAAATATGTCATTCTCAAAATAATAAATAAATATAAAAATCCATATTTTTATAGGAAGCTCGTCAACTTTTCATTACTGTGTGTTTGCGCTCTGCAATTCGACCTGTGGGAGTCTTGAACCACAGCCAATTGAACGTACCAATCGTTAGCAATAGTGAATTATAAATCTCCAGAAATAAGAATTCTAATTTTGTGTATTACTTTAAATTAAACGATTAATTTTGGCTTGGCTTGGCTTTATTTATTTATTTATTTATTATTATTTTTTTTTGCAACTGTGCTGGTTGTTTCATGTTTGTAATGGGATGATAATTGATAAGCTCTTTGCCTGGGCAGAATGATATTTGCGAGTTTTCAGTGTATAATACAAGGCATGGCAGGTGCTTGCCAAATGTTCTCTTAGAACATCAAGGCATAGGCAAGATCAGTATAAGGGGTATAAGAGTTTCTAACATATATGCAACACCATGCAACCAGCTTGCTGATGTGCTAGCCAAATTGGGCTCTAGACTAAGATTCTACATTTGTGCTTCTGCGTTTGCCTAAGTTGCATGGGCACCAACACTGGCGCTGATAAAGGTAAGGGGTACGTCAATTTTTGAAAAATAAATAAGAGTATGACACGTTTGGGTATGACAATTTTTAAAATAAATAAGGATAAAACACGTCTAGGGTACGACAATTAATTAATATTAGGGAAAAAACATTTTCCTCTTTTATGCTTGGAATAGTTCACAATTTCCTCTTTTATCATTGAAACCAATCAATTTCCTCTATCTTTGAAACCAACAAATTTCCCCTTAATGTTTGGGAAATGAGCAAATGCCGTCAATTTGTTACTTTTTTTAGTTAAATCTATCAAAGAATTTTGAAGAAATTATCAAGGAAGGGAAAAAGTTAAGAATTGCACTGTTGCTTTTATAGATTGCATTTGTAACCATTGTAATATTATTGGATTTAACTGAAAAAGTAATGAATTGGAGGTATTTGCTAATTTCCTAAACATGGAAAGGGAAATTGGTTGGTTTTGAAGACAAGGGGAGGAATTGTGAACTATCCCAAATATAGAGGGGTGAATGAACTTTTTCCCTGTTAATATTTATAAGAAACTAGTAGATTTAAGGATAGACATCATACTCGACCCGTTTATGATCTAATATAAAATACACTTCTGCCACTACAGATCCCTTTCTACTCTTTGTTTGTTTTCTTCTCAAGAGTGAAACCTCTCTTTCTCTCTCAGTCTCTCTCTCTTAGGGTCCGTTTGGTTGAAAAGATAGAAAATAAAGAGGGAGTAGAAAAGTGGGTGGATAGAAATGATTTTGTTTTCCCTTCGTGTTTTTGGTTGAGGGAATGAAAAAGTGGAGAAATAGAAAACTCTTTTGTTTAGTTGAGTAGAAAAGAGGATAGAAAATATAGTTTGTGTAAATTTACTCTCATGCTCCTAGTACATAAATTTTTTTTTTAAATAGTTTATAGAAATTTATTTATTTTAATTACTACAAACTAACACAACTATTAAAATATCTAGCAAATTCTAACTTTTATCTAAAAAAAAAAAAAAAGCTAGCAAATAATAATAATAATAATAATAAGTTGCATTTGATATAAAAAATATAAAGGAAAAAGGACAAAAAGTTACTTGGGAAAAGGAAACAAAAAAAACGTATGCACTATTATACTTGGAAAAAAAAAGTATGAAAAGAAGAAAGACAGTAACGTAGCAGGTAATAGTAGCAGCAGTAACATTAAATTAATAAATAATGAGAAAATAGATGAATAATTTTACATCAAACTCACTCATTCGTCATTCTGCACTTTTCTCTCTAGTTTTTTTCCCAAATTGGGGAGAAAACTTTTTTTCTTTTAAATGATGGGCTCAGGGAGAAAACTCTGTTAGGTTCTAAGACTTTGGAAATTAATGTATTAGAACTTTAATTTGTATTATGTTAGCAAACCATGATCAAAACATTGAGTCTAGGTTTAGGCTTGCTCAAAGTATGTTTATTTGTAAAATTAGAATCGAGTAATTGCGAAATTTATTGGACTAAATCTGTAAGGCTTGATCGATCGAAAATTAGACTCGATCGATCAAACCACGTGCAGATTTATTTTTCTGTAAATTCCAATTCAGCCTAGACTCTACTAAACATATTAGATTTCAAGTAAAACACTCTTAGTATATAAAGGAAACCTTAAAATGTTTTTAGAAGTTTTTTTTAGAGAGATTAGAGTGCCTCTTGTGTCTCTTTTGTATTTAGGGTTTTGTACCCAAAATCTCTCTAAGGAGGTTGCTCTACTTGCTGTGTGTGTGAATCTTTTGTGAGATCTAAGAGGTGGTTACCTTTACACATGCTTAGGATTATCAAGAAGGAGATTATGTCGATAGCTTGATGATTAATTCAGTTGCAGATTCAAGAGCTTAAAGATACACAAGCGGGAGTGCTTAAACTTGCTAGGAATTAAAGAAAGAAGTAGTCCGTGGACTTGGAGTTATCATGGGGTCGTGGTAGTAATTTTCCTACTCAAGGTAGCAATAGGATGTTAGTGGTCTAAGTCACTATTGTAAAATTTCGATTCTTTCATAGTGGATTTAGGCTTACCTTGAGGATAACTAAGTTAAATCCTCCCTAGGTTTTTTACTGGTTTGGTTTTCTTGAGTCATCATATCTTTGTGTTCTTTATATTCCGCATTTTACATTGATATTGTGCGGCACCCGAAGTGTTGGGCCTACTCAACCCCAAGTCTCCGTCCCAAAACACGCGGTCTTTGGGCCCAATCCTCATTCGCACTAAGGCCCAACCCTTGCTATCACAGCTCGGGGGTGCCGAGCTTCACTAGTAAGTTATGATCGGCATAATTTTTACCGAGCACTGTCATTGAACGGCACGTCAACTTTGTTCGGCTCAAAGAAGGCCCTCCAAACGCCACCGCCTCGCTCTAACCTGATGTGGGCACCAAGTCCCAAAGCCACCCAGGCCTAGACTCCCACTTACCATCCCCCTAATTGGACCTTCCGTAGCACTAAGCACGCTATGACTCTGCCGAGCTGCCAACGAACGTGGGCACCAAGTCCCAAAGCCACCCATACCTAACCTCCCATTTAGAGAAAATCCTACTGGACCCTCTGCTGCACAAACATGAGAGCATTAATAACCCTCGCCTGAGCTGAGCACTATAAATAAGAGGGAAGGAGAAGAAAGAGTGGTTGGTCACAAAAGGGGAGGAAAGAGAACAGGGGTAATAGAGAAGAAAAGCAGGGTCTGAGAGGAGTTGGGAGGAAAGATTGTGTTGCCGAGAAAGATAAGAGTGATCTCAGTGAGTCCTTGGTTGTAGAACTACCCTTAGTAGGAAATTCAGCCCAACAAACAAATAAGTTGTGAGCCCAAGTGGGGTTGAGCCCATTGGCCTCATTTGCGACACGCACAATTGGCGTCGTCTGTGGGAATCTCCTACGCTGCTGTGGTTCAGCTGAGGCTCGCGCGCAAGATAGATGTCCGGAAACCGTTTGGGGAGTGACGCCGAAAGTGGCTCGGTCGGGTCCTCTCGGGGGTCGTCTTGGCGAGAACGAAGGCAGAAATGGCGCGAAGACAGGTGTCAGGAGGGAGCAGAAGAAAGTTCCGGATTTGGAGAGGGCTCGTACCAGACGCAACGGGCGGAATCTGGTGCGTCGGGGCGAAGGCGGTTTGATGAAAGAGACGAGGAGCTTGAGCGTTTGCGAAGGATGGTGAGAGATTTAGAGTTGGAGGCAGAAGACAGGCGCCAGAGAATGAATCAGGACGACCGAGCAAGAAGACCGGGGGCTAATTACTACAAACTAACACAACTATTAAAATATCTAGCAAATTCTAACTTTTATCTAAAAAAAAAAAAAAAAAGCTAGCAAATAATAATAATCATAATAAGTTGCAGTTGATATAAAAAATATAAAGAAAAAAGGACAAAAAGTTACTTGGGAAAAGGAAACAAAAAAAAACGTATGCACAATTATACTTGGAAAAAAAAAAGTATGAAAAGAAGAAAGACAGTAACGTAGCAGGTAATAGTAGCAGCAGTAACATTAAATTAATAAATAATGAGAAGATAGGTGAATAATTTCACATCAAACTCACTCATTCGTCATTCTGCACTTTTCTCTCTAGTCTTTTTCCCAAATTGGGGAGAAAACTTTTTTTCTTTTAAATGATGGGCTCAGGGAGAAAACTCTGTTAGGTTCTAAGACTTTGGGAATTAATGTATTAGAACTTCAATTTGTATTATGTTAGCAAATCATGATCAAAACATTTAGTCTAAGTTTAGGCTTGCTCAAAGTATGTTTATTTGTAAAATTGGAATCGAGTAATTGCGGAATTTATTGGACTAAATCTGCAAGGCTTGATCGATAAAAAATTAGACTCGATCGATCAAACCACGTACAAATTTATTTTTCTGTAAATTCCAGTTCAGTCTAAACTCTACTAAACATATTGGATTTCAAGTAAAACACTCTTAGTATATAAAGGAAACCTTAAAATGTTTTTAGAAGTTTTTTTTAGAGAGATTAGAGTGCCTCTTGTGTCTCTTTTGTATTTAGGGTTTTGTACCTAAAATCTCTCTAAGGAGGTTGCTCTACTTGTTGTGTGTGTGAATCTTTTGTGAGATCTGAGAGGTGGTTACCTTTACACATGCTTAGGATTATCAAGAAGGAGATTATGTCGATAGCTTGATGATTAATTCAGTTGCAGATTCAAGAATTTAAAGATACACAAGCAGGAGTGCTTAAACTTGCTGGGAATTAAAGAAAGAAGTAGTTCGTGGACTTGGAGTTATCATGGGGTCGTGGTAGTAATTTTCCTACTCGAGGTAGCAATAGGATGTTAGTGGTCTAAGTTACTATTGTAAAATTTCGATTCTTTCATAGTGGATTCAGGCTTACCTTGAGGATAACTAAGTTAAATCCTCCCTAGGTTTTTTATTGGTTTGGTTTTCTTGAGTCATCATATCTTTATGTTCTTTATATTACACATTTTACATTGTTATGATTATATGATTCTATTAACCTAGATCTGGAATTTGGATTAAGTAATAACTTGACTAATTTAAGGGGTCTAAAAACAAACAAACTCTCCTACCCCCGTTTTCTCTTCCTCCAAGCAAACACCCTCGTCTCCCATTTTCTCTCCCCCTCTATCATTTCACCACAACTAAACACACTCTTAGACTTTTTATTTTAGACATGTTATGAAAGAAGTTTATGAATAACAACATTTTTTAGGCCAAGTAGATTACTATTCAGTTGGCAAGAGTTTTGATTCTTGAGAATCGAAGAGTCTTGTGAATTTAAACTCCTAACTATTTCAATTCCTTGGAAATTACACTTATACATTCAATTGGTCATGAGAATTTAGTTTAAAATTAAAGAGAAATTACATTTAGTTGTATACTCGTGTTTTGATCATGCTTGATCTAATTGAATTTTTTTAAGAATTGATTTTACTAAATTTATAGGTTTTTAATTTAATTACCTTCAAATCGATAGAGCAACATGGGAGCGTGAGGGGGCCATGTTCCCTTTCCCTAAAAAAGTCTTGTAAATTTTGGTTAATTATTGTTGCACACATGACACGCTTTATAATACACTTTCATATACACATCTTGTAATGATCTCAATTTATACTTGTGAAATCTTGTTCTTATGTGTATGTACACATTGTGTAATAATCATTACTAATATATACAAACCTATAATTGTATGCACGAAGTGGTACAATTATAGGTTCATATAATTAAAAAAAAAAAAAAGAACTTGATTTAATTGTCGAGTTCTTTTGCTACCACAAATTTTGTCACCACAAACAAACTCACAACTTTTGTCACAACTTGATTCACTGCCTTTATTTGTTTCTTTCACTGACCAACTACTTTTACAAATAATGCAGTTCTAAAAAAAAAAAAAAAACCCATTTACAAATAATGCTAGAGTAACAACATGACACACAATTTTACTATAGCTCCACAACTCACAACTCACCACATGTGTGAGTTGTGTTAAAACTTAAAAGATGTGTTTTTGTCGAGATACTAGGCATTTTTTCCATTTTTTATGTTGCGGCAAAAGTTGTGCTAGATTTTTTGTTCATTGATTGATGCAATTCCTTGGTTTTAGGAGAGACTTTAGATTTTAGAATCCCATCGAATTTCATTATCTGGTTACCCAAGATTTTTTTGATTGATTTCCCCCCCTATTTCGGTCCTGTTCAACTGAACGAATTTACTTTTATAAATATATAAACAGACTGAATGGGCCTTGTTGCCCAAAACCCTAGCCTGTAGCATCATCATTATTTATATTAAATTAAAAAAAAAACCCTAACCCCTTATGCAAGCCACTTTTGCGTTCATCTCTTTGATGAAGTAGAACCCTAAGAGAGAGAGAGAGAGAGAGAGAGAGAGAGAGAGAGAGAGAGAGAGAGAGAGAGAGAGAGAGAGAGAGAGAGAGAGAGAGAGAGATTGGTTATTGAGAATGGAAGAAGACAAAGAAGAAGCGATGAGTTTTAAGGATTTAGGAGTATGTGAAAAATTGTTTGAAGCTTGTGATTATTGGGATGGAAGAACCCATCAAAGATACAAGCAGAAGCAATTCCTCATGCACTTGAAGGAAAAGACTTGATTGAACTTACTCTAACTGGTTTTAGTAAAACTGGTGCCTTGCTCTTCCCATTTGCAGTCCCTTTTAGATTCTCCACAACCATTCTTCACTTGTGTCCTCTCCCCAACAAGGTTTCATATTTATTCATCCTTGGTTCTTTTTTTAATTCTTTGTTGTGTTCTATGTTCTAGAAGAGTTTTTGAATTGATTTTGCATCTGGGCTTTTTGTTTTTGCTTTCAAGGTGCTTGCAATTCAAAGTTTCAAATTGCTGAGCCACCACCACCACCACCACCACCAGCCCATAGTAGAAGAAAAAAAAAACCACAGAAAAACTCATTAAAATAATAAAAAAAATCCACAAAAAAAAAAACCCAGCACAGCGGAACAGATCGGCGATGGAGCTAGCACCCCAGACCACCATCTGAGCTTGATCGATAGAGAGAAGAAACAAGACCAAGAGGCACAACACCCATCGACCCATGCCATCGCCGATCGCCGATCAGCCATCACCGAACCAGATTCGCTAAATCAAACCCAAACCACTGTCGAACCGGACCATCCATCGCCGATCACGCCATCGCCGACCATTGACCCACGCCATCGCCGATCACGCCATGAGACTGAGTCTGATGAAAAGAAAGAGAGAAAAGATAGAGAAGGAAGAGAGAGCTGAGACTGAGAGTCTGACGAAAAGAAAGAGAAAAAACATAGAGAAGGAAGAGAGAGAGAGAGAGAATATTTTAATGAAAAGGAGAGAGGATAGTCAAATAAAATATATTATTTTTTTTTAGCTTTGGAGCTACAGTGCACATCTAAAGATAGATGTGCACTGTAGCAAATCATCTAAAATTTTAAGTTATGCCTCCACTGCTACAGCACATTTTTTGTGTTTGTAGAGTTAAATTTTAGCAATATAGCATTATAACTACACTGCTGTGAATGCTCTTACAAATGAAAAGAAAAAGAATCTATAAATTCTACAACTGAATTTATGATGCATGCAAACCTTGTAACTTTTAGCTTTAGGACCATTTGGAGAGAACACAATTAGAGCGGATGTTTGGGAATTTGAGTCCATCTCGATTTTTCTGGATCTGATATAATCATTATCAGCCCAAGGTCATTGGGAGGATAAGTCTTGCTAGAAGGCTTCCATTCAAAGGGGTGGATGTTTTCCCATCAAAAAGCATTTGGAAGACTAAAATTCCATCATGAATTGCCTTTTTTCTTTTTTTTTTTGGCATCTTTTGGGAAAATCTTAACTATAGATAACTAGAGGAAAATTAACATTATTTTGGTGAGTTGGTGTTGTATGTGTAAACGGGAGGGGGAAGCAATTGATCATTTGCTTATTCATTGCCCTTTTGGCTCTTGCTAGTGAGTTGTGTGGTTTGGTTTTGGCTTTAATTATTTGGGGTCAATGGGTAATGCCTTAGGGGTTTGTAAATTTACTTCCTAGTTGGCAAGGCAGATTTGGGAGACATCGGAATAGTGAGATTTGGAAAGCCATCCCTTATTGCTTGCCATGGTGCTTCTAGTGGAAAAGAAACCCTAGAAATTTCGAGGTGTGTATGGACTAGTCAATACATAAAACTGCAGTTCCTTAGATTTATTAATGGATGATTGCATCTTGAATTTTTTTCTCTCTAAGTTATTGCAATTTATAGATCATTGTAATTTTTAGAGCTTAATTTGATACACATCTAGTATACATCCTGTATACTTGGTAACGTTTATCTTAATAAAATTTCGTATTTATCAAAAAAAGATTGGATAGCTGCTTTGAGTGGTCACTCTTTTTCTAGTTTGGAGGAATTTCTAGATACATGTAGCTTAAGATGGCATTTGTAGCTGTCATAATACCCTTCTCATGTTCATGGGAACATTGCCCTTTTATTTTTTGGATACAATTTTCTGTTACTTAAACTTTTAGCTTCAGGACTATGGAATGTAGTTTCTAGTTTTTGTACAACCAAAATTATACCCTAGGTTTTACAAATTTTTAACCATGCAAAAGAAAGGGAAAGAAACTATCTACCTCATGCAAGGTAAGTCTGTAGTTCAAACCCCCCTTCCCCCTCCCTCACTATCTGCTGAAATGTTGAATGCTTTAACTTCCATCAATTGAATGCCAATGAACTCTTTTAAATGGAACTTCCTCCTGTAATAATCGGATGAAAGGTGACAAGACCTACCGGGCCTGTGCAACTTACCAATTAAAGAAAAAAAAAAAAAAACTTCCATCAAATAAATAGATTTGAAAAATGATGCTTTGTATGCTACTAGGCTCAGCAGCACCAAATTTTTTTTTTTTTTTTTTCATTTTGGTTTCCTCATCATATGTGGGATATTGAAAGACAAGTTTATTGATTGTATTTTTTTTTTTGAATGGTATTGATTGCTCTAATATAGTCTAATTGAAGGTCTTTTTAATATGAAAAATATGCCATAACCTGTCATTAGATGAATAACAACTAGAGTTCGGAATGTGAACAATTTTGTTTACATGGAGGTGCAAAAATATATTTGGGTTCATTTGTTCTTTGATTAAATGATGTTTACCAAAATTCTGGGCTAGAAATAAGTGAATCACAATTATGGGGATATTCAAGTAGTGTGTGTCCTTTTGGTTGCTAAAGGTTTTGATATTCTGATTGTTAGGTTCAATTTGTATGATATTGTTGTTGGATATAAATTTCTTGTTAAATTTGCATTTTTGTTAGCATCAATCATTCCCTTTAATAAGCATATTTACCAAACTCTTTGTGGTTTGCTGGAGGTGTAGATATGGTCGAACAGACTATCAACCTTGCAAAACAGCCACATATTATTGTAAGTGTTTGTTTTATTGGCTGAATGGTTTGATATCTTTGGTTTCTTAAAATTTTGCACAAGGATATAAAATGTAGATAACTAGGAATGTGATTTTTTGTTTTTGGTTTTCCATTTTGGTAATGTTGGATTGTCAACTTACATGGGAGTCTACAAACTGTTTGTTGTCTTTCATAACATTTTCTCAGTTTTGTAGTTTTACTACTGTGGCTTTTGCATTGAGTATTGCTGAAAGAATCCAACCCAATTAACATGAATAATGTTGGAAGTAATTTTGATGATTATGGTATTGATTCATATGACTTCAAAAATGCTTATGATTTGGAAGAAATTTCAAAGATTATGATAAATTTGATACATGTTGAATGACTTCATCCATGCTCCCATTAATGAGTCTCCTTAAGTGATGTAACAGCCAAGAAGATTGGAGAAATTAATGTAACATATGAAGATATCTTCCACCGGCTTACCACATAGAGGGATTGAAAGAATCAGCTCCTTGTCTCTGGGGCTGAACAGCAAGCTGAGTAAATCATGCCGCCAACCTTGGCTGAAAAATCCAGAGAGTATCCACAGTTGCCTCCTCCCATCCCGGCTTTATTGGTGATGAAATAAAAGGCATGAAGTTGGAAGGCAGCCACGGATCAGACCAGATTCGGATTGAGGAACCATTACCAACCCTCCATCTCATACCTTCTTTCAGCACTTCCCTTCCCTTCAAGATGCTTCGCCAAGCATAGGAACTAGCTTGTGAATCCGATGCCTCCATGAATGAGCAGTTGGGAAAAAATTTGGACTTGAACACCCTATAGAGTAGAGAGTTTTTATTTTGGAACAACCTCCAAGCTTGGTTGGCTAGTAATGCATCATTGTACAATGCCAAATCCTTGAACCCCATTCCCCCTTCACTCNACTTCAAAAATGCTTATGATTTGGAAGAAATTTCAAAGATTATGATAAATTTGATACATGTTGAATGACTTCATCCATGCTCCCATTAATGAGTCTCCTTAAGTGATGTAACAGCCAAGAAGATTGGAGAAATTAATGTAACATATGAAGATTATTATTTCATGAAACTGTGCCTTTGGTTCAAATTGTTTCTCCCTAAAGCCACATAATTGAAAGGGTGTGTTTTTTAGCAATATCCTTCTTAAGCTGTTGGGCTTACACAACTCCTCCCAACGAACCCAATGTATTTTCCTCCGATCACCCCTTTGTCCCCACCAAAATCTTCTAATAAGACTCTCTAATTCATTGCACAAACCAATAGGCAATTTGAAGCAATGCATTGTATATGTAGGGATGGCTTGGACAACCGCTTTAATGAGAATTTCCCTACCGGCTTGAGATAGTAATTGTTCTTCCCACCCTTGTAATTTCCTCCAGACCCTCTCTTTTATGTAATTGAAGCTTGCCTTCTTATTCCTCCCCACTAAAGATGGTAAACCCTGGTACTTCTCATAGCTCCTTATTTCCTCCACCCCCAGAGTATTTTTGATCAACAATCTCCTATCTTCCGGTGTTGAGCGGCTAAAGAAAATTGTAGTTTTCTCCTTGTTTATTTGTTGACCGGAACTTGACTCATAAACTTGTAAAATATCCATGATCTTTTGACACTCCTCTGGATTAGACCTGCAAAAAAGCAAACTATCGTCTGCAAATAAAACATGGGTTAGTGGTGGACTTCTCCTGGATAGAGAAAAGCCATGAATGTCTCCTCTCGCTGTTGATTGAGTCAGTAACCCATGCAACCCTTCCGTACACAAAAGAAATAGAAAGGGGGATAGGGGGTCCCCTTGTCTAATCCCTCTGGTTGGCCTAATAAATCCCTGTGGAGCCCCATTAATGAGGATAGAATATGAGACACTCGACACACATAGCATCATGAGGGTTATCCACCTTTCATTGAACCCCAATTTTTTCATCATGCTTACTAAGAAGGGCCACTCAACTCTATCGTATGCCTTGCTCATGTCGAGCTTTATGGCCATATAACCCTCTTTGGTGGAATTGTGGTTTTTCATGCTGTGGAGGGATTCAAAGGCAAGTAGGATATTATCAGAAATAAGACGGTCTTTTGTGAAAGCACTTTGGTGTTCAGTGATAATGTGGGGAAGGATTTTCTTTAATCTGTTTGCTAACACCTTAGAAAAAATCTTGTACAACACATTACATAAGCTAATAGGCCGAAATTGAGATACCAATTCAGGATTTTTAACCTTGGGAATCAATGTGATGAAGGTGTGATTTAGGTGTTCAGGTAGTGTGGCAGAATTTAAGAAAGATAAAACAGATGTGGTGATATCCTTACCCACTAGTTCCCAGTAATGTTGATAGAACAACGGTGGCATTCCATCTGGACCCGGTGCTTTGAGTGGTGCCATTTGGTTGAGGGCCTTTTTAACTTCTTCTTCGGTGAAATCAGCTAGCAAGTCCTTGTTAAATTTGCATTTTTGTTAGCATCAATCATTCCCTTTAATAAGCATATTTACCAAACTCTTTGTGGTTTGCTGGAGGTGCAGATATGGTCGAACAGACTATCAACCTTGCAAAACAGCCACATATTATTGTAAGTGTTTGTTTTATTGGCTGAATGGTTTGATATCTTTGGTTTCTTAAAATTTTGCACAAGGGTATAAAATGTAGATAACTAGGAATGTGATTTTTTGTTTTTGGTTTTCCATTTTGATAATGTTGGATTGTCAACTTACATGGGAGTCTACAACTGTTTGTTGTCTTTCATAACATTTTCTCAGTTTTGTAGTTTTACTACTGTGGCTTTTGCATTGAGTATTGCTGAAAGAATCCAACCCAATTAACATGAATAATGTTGGAAGTAATTTTGATGATTATGGTATTGATTCATATGACTTCAAAAATGCTTATGATTTGGAAGAAATTTCAAAGATTATGATAAATTTGATACATGTTGAATGACTTCATCCATGCTCCCATTAATGAGTCTCCTTAAGTGATGTAACAGCCAAGAAGATTGGAGAAATTAATGTAACATATGAAGATTATTATTTCATGAAACTGTGCCTTTGGTTCAAATTGTTTCTCCCTAAAGCCACCATAATTGAAAGGGGTAGTGTTTTAGCAATATCCTTCTTAAGCTGAACTGGGTTGCCTCAAGGTTGGGCCTATGATCAATTTTATGGTAGGCCCCATGGACATCTGGATATGATATGATGAGACTGCACTGGTGCAGCCGTGCAGGTATGGTTTCAAACAAGGACAATAGCTTGGTTGTGGCCTTGACTAGCTCCAATGCATTGGCTTTGGCTGCAACTTGGTCTCTTCTTAGATGTATCTTATAAATCCTGGCATAAACTTGAACAGGTTATGCATTGCTTGACTTAGTTTTTGCCGCCAAGGTTGTGACTTTGGATTGAATTGGTATGGGTCATGGTATGTTGTGATTTTATCCTTATTTGAGCATAACTAGTGGTAGATGTTGTGCTGTCTTTGTTAACCTCTAATAACTTTTCCTACCTGAATGAATGGAATCTACATTGATGAGGTATAATTAGTTTTAGTGCTTTTATCTCAAATTAGGTTTTGGCTTTAGAGCTGCCTTTTATTTTATTTTATTTATTTTTTACTGTAATTAGTTTGGTATTGGTTTTGCGTTCTCCTGTATGTGGGTTGTGCTGCTTATAGTTTCTCTCTCTCTCTCTCTCTAAATTACTTAGCTAAAAATAAAGTCATTTGTATTTGACCTTTAATTTTGCATTTAAGATGAATTACTTGGCTATCTTTACTTGACAATAAACTTGTTAGCTAAACAAACAGGTCGTTTTTTTTATTTATTTTCGAGAACACAGGTAGTTGGTACTTCTCTTTCAAAACATTTATTGATTTTAATAACAGAAAAAGAATCTTTGGTACTGCCATTGAGCTCCAGCACAACAAGCACCTCCTTCCCTTGCAAGTGCTAGGCGGAGAGTGAGTTCTTGTGTTCATGACCCATTGGGTGCATGCATAACTTACCTATAAAAGGGAAAAAAAAAAAAAAAGGAATCCCCATGGACATCTGGATATGATATGATGAGACTGCACTGGTGCAGCCGTGTAGGTATGGTTTCAAACAAGGACAATGGCTTGGTTGTGGCCTTGACTAGCTCCAATGCATTGGCTTTGGCTGCAACTTGGTCTCTTCTTAGATGTATCTTATAAATCCTGGCATAAACTTGAACAGGTTATGCATTGCTTGACTTAGTTTTTGCCGCCAAGGTTGTGACTTTGGATTGAATTGGTATGGGTCACGGTATGTTGTGATTTTATCCTTATTTGAGCATAACTAGTGGTAGATGTTGTGCTGTCTTTGTTAACCTCTAATAACTTTTCCTACCTGAATGAGTGGAATCTACATTGACGAGGTATAATTAGTTTTAGTGCTTTTATCTCAAATTAGGTTTTGGCTTTAGAGCTGCCTTTTATTTTATTTTATTTATTTTTTACTGTAATTAGTTTGGTATTGGTTTTGTGTTCTCCTGTATGTGGGTTGTGCTGCTTATAGTTTCTCTCTCTCTCTCTCTCTCTCTCTCTCTCTCTCTCTCTCTCTAAATTACTTAGCTAAAAATAAAGTCATTTGTATTTGATCTTTAATTTTGCATTTAAGATGAATTACTTGGCTATCTTTACTTGACAATAAAATTGTTAGCTAAACAAACAGGTAGTTTTTTTTTTTTTTTTTTCGAGAACACAGGTAGTTGGTACTTCTCTTTTAAAACATTTATTGATTTTAATAACAGAAAAAAAATCTTTGGTACTGCCAATGAGCTCCAGCTCAACAAGCACCTCCTCCCCTTGCAAGTGCTAGGCGGAGAGTGAGTTCTTGTGTTCATGACCCATTGGGTGCATGCATAACTTACCTATAAAAGGAAAAAAAAAAAAAAAGGAATCTTTAGTTCTTGTGTGATGCAACTTAGTCATTAACTAGTCCGTTTGGATTGAGGGAGAGGGAGGGGGAGTAGAGTAGAGTTGAGTTTTCAATAAACTCTACTCTACTCCCCTCCAATTCCTCTCCCTCCCCCCTCAATCCAAACAGGCCCTACATGTTTACCAGAAGCTTTGTCCTATCTAAAATATTGTATGCAGACTTGTCAGTTGCCATGGAAGCTCCATTGAATTTATTTCAACTCTTTGAAAGAACTTGATTCTTTAATTTTCAATTTGGTATAATGCAATGAATTTGATTAGTCAATTTTTCTGATTTTTTTTTTTTTTTTTGTTTAGTTGTTTAATTGGCTTGTCATTTTACACCTTCCCCCCTGCCTTTTTTTTATCATTTCATTTCTTTGTAGGTTGGAACACCTGAAGGCCTTGTTGATCATATTTCCAACATGAATGGTTTTTCCCTCCACACAATGAAGTATTTGGTGCGGTTCTTATGTCATGTCAGCTATGCAGTTTGCTTTTGTAGATACATGCATGTTGGGTATGTATGTTTTTTTTTTTTTTTGGGAGATAAGTAATGATATTTTATTAAAATAATTAATGTAGTCTTAATACGTTGTAGGAACTTATAAAAAAAATTCTTTTTCTGGTCCAAAAAATAAGTTCTTTTACCTATAAATAAGTTATGGTAGGCTCCATGTATAATTAATGAAAATGCATATCAACTCCAAGGATTGGTCTAGTGGTTCCCAATGCCTCATGGGATCTTGGGTTTAAAACTCCTAGTAAACATCTTAGAGCCACCCACAAGGGACTCCTTCTTGTAATTATTGTAATTACTTAGTTTGTGTGGGATGGGGGGTTCCACACTCCTAAAGGAATAGCCAAGTGGTCAAAGAGTTTTGAATACCCATGTTTACAAGAAAAATAATAATAATAAGGGTCCTGTTAATGGGTGTCCTTAGGACATTTTTCAATGGTCTATTTTAAGAAACTTTTAATACTACTTTTCATAGGAAATATAAAAGTTGTCAAAAAAGTCAATTTTTTTCTTCTTTTCTCATAAAATGTTTCTAAAATTATTTGTTAAGCCAATGCCCTCAAGATATTCGTTAACTTTTCCCTAATAATAATAATGAAAATCCATATATTCTAACCTTTTAGGATCATATGAAAATTGAGTTAAATAAATGCACATTACTTGTTATGTATGTAATTTTTTTTGTTTGGATGGGTTCAAGTTATATGTGGTGTAATTCTTTACATTGTTACACTGCATAAAATCTTAACATTACGTTATCATTTTGACAAATTTATCATTGAATTATGTTGACTCGTCATACCCTCAATACTTGCAAAATATCAAGATAATAATAGATTAAAATAATAAATATTTCATCTATAAAATAATAAGAGATTAAAAAAACCTCTACCTCAAAACATGATGAAGTTTGCTACTCAGCCTGACAATTGCTTTGGTAGTGGTGGTGGCTTATTTAATATCCTAAACACATAGATGTCTATATTTTTTATTGTCTAGAACCGATAAAAAACAACTCTTAGGGCCACCTTGGTGTTGCCTAGTCTATGAATTCTTTGCTATAAGTTGCATGATTGGGTTACACTTAGCAGGTTCTAGATGAGGCTGATAGGTTGTTGAATGAGGAATTCGAGGAATCAGTTGATGAAATTATGAAGGTTATACCACATGAACGGAGAACATCTTTATTTTCTGCCACTATGACTGAAAAGGTATGTATTTAAATATCCTGCTGCACTTAAAAGGTATCTGTCATCAGGGATGTACCTTTTTAATTGTTTCTTACGGTGGATATTTGCTACATATGTGCTTTATATTTATCGTGAATCCTAGTTATTCTGCTTTCTGAAACATGAGATCCCATTCTGAAATTTTTAGAGAAACTCATTTGGAACTAATGCTTCCGTGAAAATGATGTGGAATTTTGAGGAAACACTTTTTAACATTTCATGCACATTAGGGCATGAATCGCATTATAGTTCAATAGGGATTTATATTATCAGAAGAACACACTTTGCACTAGTGGAGAAGATATTTGGTGCCTTACAACGCACATGTTATACAAATAAATATTGTTAAAAATGAGAATAAAATAATATAGAGAAGCGGAAGCAAGAGGGGAAGAAGAATACAAGAGATTACGTGGATTGGCCAACGGCCTACACCCACATCATAAAACCCTAGCGGCTATATCTTTATTGTATATTCAAGTGATCTATTACAATGAACCCTAACAGGGTATATATAGAGACTATATGCTAGGGTTAGCCCAATACGGGCTTACAACATAAATGGGCCTCTTGGGCCATTACATCAACATAAACTCATTGATCAATACTTTAACACTCCTCCTCAAGTTGGAGCATATAGTCATATAGATCCAGCTTGTAAGACACAACTGTCAACTTGCTTGAAGAGGTTGAAAGCGAAGTGAACCGGCCAAAATTGAAGCTGAACCAACCAAAAAACGAAACGAACAAGCTGAAGTTCTTCAATATCAAACAAAACCAAACAGAGGTTTTATAGGGGTTAGGTTATCCTTATCATGGACAAAGGACAGCTAAAACCTATACCCAAACAACAAAAAATCACCAAATAGGCAAACAAGGGATTTCCCTGTCTACTCCGACCGACCAACAACCAACACTAGCAGCTGTAACACAAGATAACCCGTCGAGAATAATAACAACAACCAATAGCAACAACAATTACCAACAACAACCATCAAGTATCAACAACCACAACCACACCAACAGCAACTACCAAGAACAACCAACAATCTTAGATATGAAGGTTGCATTAGAAAACAGCAATCAGCAACTATCGGCTCTGATACCATGTTAAACATGAGAATAAAATAATATAGAGAGGCAAAAGCAAGAGTGAAAGAAGAACACAAGGGATTCCGTGGATCGGCCAACGGCCTACACCCACATCATAAAACCCTAGCGGCTACATCTTTACTGTATATTCAAGTCATCTATTACAATGAATCCTAATTGGGTATATATAGAGACTAGAAACTAAGGTTGGCCCAATATAGACTTACAACATAATTGGGCCTTTTGGGCCATTACATCAACATAAACTCAACACTTTAACAATTATATATGGAATGTGGTGCCTTACAACACACATGTTATAAAAATTATTAATGCTATATACACCATATGGTTGTTCAAAGGTTATGCTGACTTGTGGCACTCATTAGTACATCTACACTGTCACAAGTGTTGTCTTTTTGATGCCTTCAAGTGCTAATAGAGATGCATACTGCACACGTGGTTACTATATGAAAAAGGTATAAGTTCTTTTGGTCTTCCATATAATGGTTTATTTATTCATGATGTTTCAGGTTAAGAAGCTCCAAAGGGATTGTTTAAGAAATCCTGTGAAGGTAATTATAGTCTTTATTATACTTTTATAGTTTGTTCATAGTTTTTGTCGTGACTTATAATAATTTTCTGTTTTTGGATGATTTCAAATTGAAGCAGCATCAAGTAACTCAACTGTTGACATGCTAAAGCAGCAGTATTGCTTTATGTCTGCTAAATACAAGGTTTCTCCTTTTTCTCTCAGAGTTAGCTTCTATTGAAGATGTTTTACTAAAGACTGGATATGTATGCTAGGTATTATGGTTGGTGATTAGTGCCAAGGGAAAATACTAGTACACATACCCTATTACACAATTTTACACACATCCTGGAAATGCACTAAAATTGTGACCTGAAGTCACCGTTTCCAAGTTGAAAATCATGACGTCAAGTCATGATTTCAATGCATTTAAAGTGTAATATTGTTTGTAATAGTGTGTGTATAATAAGCATTTCCCTTAGTGCCAATAATTCAAAATTTTGAATTTAATATCAGGGAATTATTTTGTATTCACTTACCAAGCACACTTCTGTTCTTGAGTCTGTTGAAGAAAGACAGTGGAACCTTCATGAAAAATGTACAAGAATTATTTTGGTCTTTAGTGCTGAAGGTGGCCTCTGAAGCCATGTACCATATGATAGGATAAATTACATGTCTTTGACCTAATGCTTTTATATGAGAGGTAGACCTGAAGTTTATGCTCTCCTACAAGGTAAGGCAAAAGTTTTAGGGTCTTAGCCAACTAAAGAGATGATATAGATAGCTTTCATTTTTATTATTATTTTTGAAAAGAAGATAGCTTTCATTTTTACAATAAGAAGTTCTTTAAATAGTCTTTTTTAATGAATGTTTTTGGCAAGTTGCTTCTTTGAATATTACTGCTTAGCCCATCAAGGGTGAATGTCCCTAGATCACAGGAAACTGGTTTTAGTGGGTGGGGTTAATTGCATGTTGGTTTTACTTGCTGGAGGCGAGTCTAAAGGGCTCTTCTTTAGAAAGGTTTCCCATGTTATCAAAAAATAATTTTGCTTCTTTGAATACTGTGACAACCACATTACGGGCGATTGATGGTTCTGGATATACAGAAATTCTAGGATTGACATACATAAGTTGTATTTAGCCACTAATGAATTTTGTCAATGGCTTCTAGCATATAGTGAAACTCTAGCATATAATGAATTTTGTCAATGGCTTCTATAGCTGGTTAAGTGATTAGATGTGAAGGATGTTTCTAGTGGTTCCACCTAAAAGGGTGCAACTCTCAGTGCAAGTGACAATTGTTTTAGAATGAGATGTAACAGTAGAAATTTTGAAAGTGTGATGATGGCATGCATTTTGAAGTTGTGTTCATCTAATTATATGCATTTAGTTTCTTTAGCGGAGTTTCTGCTATTGTATGATGGTCTTTGGTACGTTCCTGGTACATATATTCATATTCATTGTTTTACAGGAATGCTACCTTGCATATATTTTGACAGAGATGTCTGGATGTACATCAGTGGTTTTCACTCGTAACTGTAAGGCAACTCACTTTCTTACTATAATGCTTCGACATCTTGGTCTCAGGGCCATTCCAATTAGTGGTAGAATGAGCCAGGTAATCTATATTAATTTAACTAAAGTAAAAAATAATTTCTATCTGTAGCTTTTAAGCATGTCCGATACCCCTTTCTTTATATATTTCTTTCATTCTTTAATTTCTTCTCCCTTTTATATGCTGCCATAAAATTTTGTGACTATTCTTGACAGTCAAACAGAGTTGGAGCCTTAAATCAGTTTAAGGCAGGAGAGTGCAATGTTCTTATCTGCACTAATGCGGCAATGAGAGGATTTGACATTCCGTCTGTGGAATTGGTTATCTATTATGACATTCCCACAGACGTGAAGGTTAGGCTTGCTATCTTTGTGCTGACTCAGAGCAGGGCTACACCTATTTTATGGGGCAACATACGTCCTGTCTATTTTTATTATTTCTTAGATTTTATTCAACTCAACACAACTATGTCTTAATCCCAATCTAGTTGAGGTAAGCTCTATAGATCCTCTTCAGATTGCCAAGCACAAGTGCTCAAGTCTTGATTTCTTGAGAGTGGCCATTGCAATCTAACTTGTGGTGGCCAATTTGATGTACATTAGTTTATGGGATGTTAAGATTTAAGAGGTCCCATTGGTATGGAATTTCCTTGGAGGAATGAGGTTGCAAACTTACAAAAAGCTGCTCCAATGGAAATTCTCTCTACCCTTCTGAACTAAAATAGCTTTCGTAGATTTTCAATAATAAAAAATTTTCTAATGCCGCTGTTCACACAAAGAATGAAACCTTACAAAAGGAAGTCACACATAGAATTAAGGGGAACTTAATAACTCTATTAAGATAGAAATCATAGCTTCATACAACAGGTTGAGATGAAAAGAAAATGAAATGTGGGGTATGATTGAAATCTGATTTTAGTTAGGAAGTTCTTGGGTGACAAGTCTAATATGGTTGATTAATCTTTATAATAAGATCTCAAGCATTGGTAAGATATTTGACTAGTGTGGGAAGAGCACTGTGAGACTTACATATAGGAGCAAAGCACAGTTGATTTGTGTTGTATGTGTAAGAGAAGTGGGGAATCTATTAATCACCTGCTACTTCATTGTTCCATGGCAACAGAGATGTGTTCCTTTGTCTTTGCTTTGTTCGGACTAGTATGGGTGATGCACAAGTCATTGCTTGATCTTTTGGAGTGCTGGCAAAGCCGTTTTCAGCAACACCGACTATCTTAGGTGTAGAAAGCCACACCTCTTTGTGTCATGTGGATTTTGTGGTATGAATGAAATAGGACAGTCTTTGATGGGTGGAGTGTCTTACCTTTGTAATTATAGAGCACATTTTGAGATCCTTGTCCAACTAGATGTGTGCTCAAGGGGGCATTCATTCGATGTCCTTTCTTCATTTCTTATTTTCCCTCTCTTTGTGATTTGTATTCCTTGATTTGGGACTGTTCACATTCTTTGTGCCCGTTCCTTTTCCTTTTCTAATGAAATTTTTACTTAATAAAAAAATGTTTGCCCATCTTTTTTTAATCTCGTCTTCCTTTACTAAAAATTATTTGATCCTTATATTTGACACAATTGGCACAATTCAAGTCTCCAGTTTTCATTTCCATATTTTGGCAAGTTTATAAATAGCCTTCTCTCCAACCTTTGTCACCAACTGGAAATATAGTTCATTGGAATTCTTGCCTGTGACGGTGGGTGTAGGGTGCCTCCAAGATGGTCTCCTGCATTCATATGGAAGTTTCATCTGTTAGAACTGTTATCCTCTCTTTAAATTATTTCCTTGATAATCTTCTGAATTTTGTGTTTGTTACATTTTCTGTAAATCATGCATGAGCTGAAATTTAGCCTTCTGATATTGTTGTTCGGAGTGGCCTCAATTATAGGCACAAGTGATACAAATACTGTTGTAGATTTATTGATTCCATTTTTTGGCATGTAGTTATTTGATTGTGTAATTTTTATTGTATTTTGCGCACACATTCTATGTGATGAAGTATTTCCTTGAATTCAATAAAATTTTATTATTTAAAAAAAAAAAAATTTGAAATCATGCATCCAGACTCCCGCTATTGTAATTGTGTTTAATTTTATACATATGATATATTAATGAAAGATTTATGTTAGCATTTTTTTTTTTTTTTCTGCTTGTTATATCTTCTGCTTTGCTAATTAAAGTGGCCCACAGGAATATATCCATCAAATGGGAAGAACTGCTCGATCAGCTTTTGCAATCTTTCTAGTGAATCAGTATGAGGGGGAATGGTTTCTAAACATAGAGAATATTTTTGGTAGGAAACATGTGCCGTTTTTGTGCCGAGGCATTGTCAAGGGAGTGTCTCCAAAACTAAAAATTTTATTTATTTATTTTTTTTCAGGTAAGAAATTTCCAGAGTTTCATTGTCAACATGAGCAAGTCCTGCTATTCATGGAGCGCATCATAGATGCCAACAAGAACATCTCTGGTGGTGATGATTTATTTTTAATTTGTTGAATTATGAATGATGAAGATTAACTTGTGCCAATAATTGGGTGGGATACACATGCCCCATTCCATGCCTTGTGGTTAGCTATCAGTCTCTGATTTATCTGAGTAGTCCATTGTTATTTACTCTACACAAACAAGGACAGAATGATGATGCCTTATATGGTCATACTAGCAGACTGTACCAAACATTAAAAAAGAAAATGAAATAGAGAGAAATATTAGCAGAGACAGTATGATAATGGCCTTGTCTGTTGCATTATGCAAGTATTCTTTAATTACCCCAGCCATTAGATCTTAGTATGTGTAGATGATTTTTTTTTTTTTAAAAATCTTATTTATATTTTATTTTAAGTAAGGTATTTTTTGTTGATTGTAAACATTTCTTCCCCCAAAAAAAAAAAAAATCTATATGAAAATACAGTGGAGAAGAAAGCTTGAAGGAGCTAGTCTCTTCTTCAACGTTCCCTTATTTTGACACTGTTGCGAAGAATTCCAACGATTCTCAATCCTATCATCCTAGTTGGCATTAGGATAACTCTTTCCACTGTGATTAAGTTCTGTAAAATCCAAATAAGAGCAGTTAATATGTGGTCTGAGTGTTATATGATTGTCATGACCATTGCTAATAAATTTCTAATAACTCTAATGGTTTTTTTGACTATTTGGGTTTCTTTTTTTTTTTTGTTTTGTTGTTGAGAAAATTGACAATTTGGGGTTTTTTTTTTTTGGTTTTTTTTTTTTTGGGGGGGGGGGGGGGGGTTTTTTTTGGGAGGGGGGGGGGGGGGTTGTTTTCCATAGGATTACGTTCTTGCTATTAGGTTTATTGAGTAATAAAAATATAACCAATGTGCTTATTCATTTAGTTTTAAGTCCAAAGTGCTTATCTTTAAATATACAATAATTTTAGTATTAAAAATGTTGGGTTCTTGGGTAAATTCAGTTTTTTTAATTTGTGAAAAAATTCAGTGAACCCATCTTTTGTGGAGTTTCAAGTTTTAAAGGAGTTTTGAATTTTAAGCTGTTTTTGTTTCAGTGTAAAATATTTTCCGAGTGTAAAATATTTTCAGGTGAAAATATTTTTGGGAAAAGAAAATATTTTCAAGTGTTTGATTGCATTTTTAAAATTGCTTTGGAAAATATTTTTGGGTGTTTAGTTTCATTCTGAAAATGCTCATTTTCTATAAGTTTTTCACATTTTCTCAACTTCCAAACAAATTTTATAATAGAAAATTTCAATATATAAACTTAAAAAAACAAAACTTGAAACAAAAAACCATTCGTCAAACACTATATCCTCAGTCAAACTGAGAGAGGGAGGAAGAAAGAGTGAGTGATTGAGGAAAAAAGAGAGGCAGATCGAGAAAGAGATAGAGGTGATTGGTCATGGGTGGGTCGATCTAGAGGCAGTGACGACGAGATCGAGAGAAAAAAATGACGAGATTGGTCGTGGTGGTGGCGATGAGATCGTGAGTAGACAATTTGACCCAAATCATGGTTGCATGCACGGCAGGGCTGTGGGTTAAGGACTAGGCTTCACTGGCAGCCAATCTCTCCGTGCTTCGGCTATGCTTGGCGTGACTCGTGAGTGATGCATGGAGGGGAATGGGGCGGAGTGATTTGACCGGATTTGGGGGTGGGTGGTCGGAGTTTGTGACTTTCCCTCTAGCTCTCTCTCTCTCTCTCTTTTCTAGTGTGAGACTTTGGAAAATGGGTTTTGAAGGTAAAATAGGTCTTAAATGGTTTTATGGGTGAAGGGGCTGTATTTTACAATCAAAGGAACTCATTTTCAAGTTGACCATATTTTACATGCACATCCAAATACACGTGATGGTGTAAAATATTTTCTAAATTTCATTTACACCCGAAACAAATGGAGCCTTAGAGCCAAACCAATCCAATCTTTTTGGTGTGGATTTGGTTGGTTTAAATGGACACCACTTCTGCCATTACTAAAGCTTTTCCTTGCGCATACTTTATTTGGAGTTGCCATATTTGAAAGACTATTGTCTTTTTAGTGAGCTTATTTAATAATAGTAATTTAATTAACTAATTCTTCGTTAATCTTGGTTTATTTTTATTTTTATAGAAAATCAAAGAACTAGGAGGCGAGAAGGGGAAGAAGGAAGGAGGACACGCTGATGACTGATGAGGAGGCTATGGACAAATACTTGGGACTCAAAAATGAATATAGCAGCCCTGAATAGCGAATTTGTTAAGCATCCACATCCGGATCCTATATCTCATCTTATTTTACTATCTCAAAAATCTACTTTATCAATTATACCATACCATTTACAATATACTCAACATCCCAAAATTCTATTTTCTTCTTCTACTTATTAAAATAATATATCTACATAATAACATATATTTTTTGTTTTTTTGTTTTTTCTCAATTTTCTCCCCCACAGGCGTCCCTTCCAGAATCCTCCATTCCTTTACTTTTCACCTTCTTCCAGCCTCCTTCTCAAAATCCATCATCCATATCAACCCAACTCCTCCATCATCCATATCAACCCAGATCGGTGAAATAGAAAAGAAAAAGAAAAAACCATTAACCAACAAACCCAGAAATTTATATACCAGAAACAACGCCACGCCATAAACCCAGAAAAACCACAAACCCACAAACCATTAACCACACCATGCCACGCCAAAAACCATTAACCATGCCAAAAACCATTAACCACGCTACGCCACGCCACAAACCCACAAACCTAGAAATTTCTCAAACCCAGAAACCCAGAAAAACCATCCACCGATCTCCGCCACGCCACAGCCACCACAACGCTGATCACATATACCAACAAACCTAGAAAAAAAAAAAAACCATTAACACCCACACCGGATCACAATGCCATAGCCACCACAGCTCCATCGATCTCGCCACCCGCCGATCTCCACCATGGGATCTTGGGTCTGAAGAGAGCAGATGAGAAAGAAAGAAGGAAGAGAGAGAAAATAAAGAGAAAAAATGAGAGAGGAGAGAGAAATTGCCGGGTTAAAAGGAGAGAGGAGAGAGAAATGAGAGTATTAAAAATTATTTTTTTTATGCAATTCAGCTACAGTACCATCTTACATTTGAGATGGTACTGTAGCTATATCTCAATTTTTTTTAGCATTTTAGCATATGGCCTTCCCGTTGCTGGCCTTTTTTTGGGCTTGTATGCCAAATGTGCCTTGCATTTGGCATATAGCAAGCCCAATGCAGATGCTCTTAGAGTTTTAAGTGTTTAATATCATTAGATTTCTCTTTTTAGTTGTGTGAGGGATTTTTATATCTATCAAATGGCTGTTAATTATAAAAAAAATAAATAAATTTGTTTAGAGTTTAGATAGTTGTTTCTATTACTTTTTCAATTTTATTTTTGAGGGAAATTTTAGGGAAGGAGAAAGTTATGTGTGTTTTTTTTTTTTTTTTAATTATTTTTTATTTGTGCTGAAGAACAAATTTTATGAGGACTTTTTGGTTCTATAAAATTTTAATTATAGGGGAAAAAAAATCATTGAAGAAGATATGTTAGGGATAGAATATACCACATTTCATACCTTAAATGCAATTCCATTGCAATAAGTTCAAGAAGTATTATAAAAAATATCTCGTCTTCTAAATGATTTTATGATGAAAAATCACTAGTCTTGCAATCTTGTTCAACCATTGTTAAACAATCCCTGAAGCTAATGTGGAAGTGGTAGAGGGCACAAGTTTAACGAGAAAAAAAGAAAGAAGAGAAAAGAGAGTAAAAGAAAGAGGGAAAGTGATTTTAGGTCCATATTGTAAAGTTGTTATTTACAACTATGTATTTTGTTGGCTTTTATTTCGTACCAAATTTGATTGTAATTATTATCAATCGTTTATACCCTGTATCTATTGTGGGATTTGTTGTAAGGGTTGTGTGATAGAGAGAGAGTGTGAAGACTTAAGCATTTGAAGACTGAAGAATTCTTGCGAGTATGTCGCGACCTAGCTTCCAGCGAAATGAAACATGTGCCCTGCACATGCTGGAATGCGAAGAGTCAGGCTAGGCGGAGACAGCTGTGTCTCGCGAGTATCTCGTGGGTAAGGCCTTCCCGCGAGACACCCGCGAGGCTATCTGTTCTGCCAGCCTGTTCTAAATGACTCACACTTTCTGTGCCTATCCTATATATACTCTTATTATCCACAAATGTTGAGGAATGCTTTAGAGAGAAAACCCTAGCCAAACACATTGAGAATTAGAGATTGTCATCCCCAACTTTCTCTATACACTTGCTTGTGGTATTTCCTCAACTCTTCCCTCTCCATTTCCATACCATTGAGAGGTTGATAGCCAAAACACTTACCACACCCTTTGAGAGTGTTGAGTGACGTTTTGGTGCTGCTGGGAAGCAATGGAAGAAGCCAAGGATGACAGATGCAACATGGAGCTTGTTGCGGGATCTGGAGAGCTAGACAAGACATGGTTCCGAGAAGCCTTGTTGGAGTAGGAGCTTAGAGGGCTTAGGTATATCGAGTAAATTAGGCTTGGAGGGTCTCTTGCTAACCCATGTATCCCAACTGATTGTCTAGTGGATCGATTTCCGCTTGGAGGGCGGCGGAGAGGTTTCGTCGAGTTCTTCGGTTTCCTCTTCGAAAATACGTCTCAGTGTTTTCTGTGTTTGCATCCTTCTTCCCTACTCTTTTATATTCCATTATACTGCTGTGTTGTTTAGTTTATGGATTAGAGTAGCTTATTTGTTCATCCGCTCGCATTTACACTATTCCGCACTTAGTATTAAGTTAGTGTAAAATCAATCGAGCCTTAATTTTAATTGGGGGTCTAAATTGCTCTTGTGTTTTTAACAAATTTTTGAGCTTTCAATTGGTATCAGAGTGGGTACACTTGCTGTAATTTTAATACCTAAGTGTGATCCTAGACCCCTTGGTGTGTTTTGAAAAATGTTTTAGTAAAACCATCATGAAGGATTGTAAAAGTGTTTGTGAAAATGACTCAATGAGCATATATGAAGACTGTTTTAGTAATGCACTTTTAGAGTTATTTAAATCAAAGAAATATGCTAGAATTTTTAGACACATGCTGAAATCCTTAGTTCATAGGAACCATGATATACATAACAACCTTTGTGAGACAAAGTCCTTAGTCTATGAATATGAGAGAAGAAATAGACAGTTATGCGATAAACTTGATCGTTTAAAAAGGAAATTTCACTCATCCTTGAATGAAATAAGGAAAAATGATTCTTACTTTGATGGTCAAGAATGTCTCTCTCATGCTTGTCTTTTTGTTCATACCGTATTGAAAGTGTTTAACTCATGTTTGTGGTATCTTGACAGCGGGTGTTCAAGGCATATGACTGGAGAAAAATCTTTGTTCAAAACTCTTAAAGAGAAGGAAGATGGATTTGTGACGTTTGGAGATGGTAGTCATTCACAAGTTCTTGGAAAGGGAACGGTGGATATTCCAGGACTGCCTTTGTTGACTGATGTGCTGTATATTAAAGGATTAAAAGTGAACTTGCTAAGTATCACTCATATTTGTAATGAAGATTTCCTAGTCCAATTTTCAAAGAAGGGTGTCTAATCTTGAATGAAGAAGATGTTCAAGTTCTGAAGGGACTAAGGACCACCGATAATTGTTATGGGGTTATTCCCAAACCCAGCATAGCATGTCGGAGTGCTCGGGTAAACCTCTTAGAGTTGTGGTATCAACGGCTTCGACATGCAAATTACAAACAAGTGGCAAAAGTCTCGAAGCTTGAGGCTGTGGTCAGTCTACCTAAGTTTGGGAAAATTGAGAAGAATGTCTGTGGTCCATGTCAATTGGGAAAACAAACAAAGTCAAGCCATCCTAAAGTGAATGTGGTTGCAACTTTTCGCCCGTTAGAATTATTGCATGTGGATTTAATGGGTCCAACAAGAACAGAAAGCATGGGTGGAAAGCGCTATATTATGGTGGTAGTTGATGATTTCTCAAGATATTCATGGGTGGATTTTCTTAGAGAGAAATCGGAAGCATGTGACAAGATGGAAAAATTGTGCAAGAGACTGATGAATGAAAAGGGAGTACCTATCATCAAAATCAGGAGTGACCATGGGAAAGAATTTGAGAATGCAAAGTTTGAAGCATTTTGCAATGAACGCGGTATCAAGAAGGAATTCTCAGCCCTAAAGACTCCACAACAGAATGGAGTAGTTGAAAGGAAGAACCGGGTAATTCAAGAAATGGCTCGAGTAATGTTACTCAACAAAAACCTTCCACAGAAGTTTTAGGTTGAAGCGGTGAACACTTCATGTCACATTGGGAATAGGATTTACTTCCAAGCAGGAACGAAGAAGACATCGTATGAAATTTGGAAAGAAAAGAAGCTGAAGGTGAAATATTTCTGAATATTTGGGAGCAAATGTTATATTCTCAATGATAGAGAGAATCCCAGAAAATTCGATGCGAAAAGTGATGAAGGGATATTTCTAGGCTATTCATTAAATAGCCAAGCGTATAGGGTGTTCAATAAGCACACTAAGACGGTAATGGAGTCAATAAATGTGGTTATTAATGACACCATATTTGAAAAGGAAATTGATGACGGTGAATGATCGAACCTGAAGAAGGGGGAGGTTGAGGACAACATGTCACAAGATGATGATATTGAAAAAGAATCACCGGAAAAAGAGTCCACACCCCCTATACCAAGAAGGGAGACTAGATCAACACAAGGGCCCTCTAGCCCTCTCACCTCTCCAGAAGTTCAACCTCCGATCTCTCGAGATGACGAACCTTTCACCTCCAAGAGACCGTCATCAAGAGTAATTCTAAATCATCCATCAAGTAATATCATTGGTGATGTAAATGAGAGACTTCGGTTGAGAAAAGGACCAAAATATAGTGCGAATCATGTGACATACAATTGTTATCTTGCTCAATTCGAACCCAAGAAGGTAGAGGAAGCTCTTAGAGACGAGAATTGGATAGAGTCTATGCATCAAGAGCTACATCAGTTTGTTAGAAATGATGTATGGGAGTTGGTTCCAAGGCCCAAAGATACCCATGTGATCAGCACCAAGTGGATCTTCAAGAACAAAACTGATGAAGACGGGGAGGTTGTCTGAAACAAATCTAGGCTAGTAGCTCAAGGATATACTCAAGTGGAAGGTATAGATTTTGATGATTTGTTTGCACTAGTAGCAAGACTAAAGTTGATTCGAATTCTATTGTCCATTTCATGTGTTATGGATTTCAAACTGTACCAAATGGATGTGAAAAGTGCTTTTCTGAATGGTTTTCTAAATGAAGAAGTATTCGTTGAGCAACTAAGGGATTTCAAGATCCTCACTTTCCGGATCATGTGCTAAGGTTAAAGAAAGCACTGTATGGGTTGAAGCAAGCACCAAGAGCATGGTATGATTGTCTCACAACATAACTGTTGGATCGTGGATTCAAAAGAGGCCAAGCTGATCGAACATTGTTCGTAAAGAGAGATGAGGAGTCTCTCCTAGTTGCTCAAGTATATGTGGATGATATTGTTTTTGGATCCACAATTGATCATTTGGCTCATGAATTCTCTGAAGAAATGAAAAGGGAGTTTGAGATGAGTATGGTGGGGAAGCTGAACTATTTCTTGGGGCTTCAAGTGAAACAACGAAAAGAAGGGATATTCATATCTCAAGAGAAATATGCTAAAAACCTTTTTAAAAAATTTGGTCTAGACTCTAAGAAACAGACTTCCACTCCAATGAGCTCCTCATCAAAGCTGAGTCGGGATGCAGCAGGTGTAGAAGTGAATCCAACACTCTATCGAAGCATGATAGACAGTCTCTTATATCTCACTGCTAGTAGACCAGACATTGCCTTCAGTGTAGGCGTTTGTGCTCGATTTCAATCAGCCCCCAAAGAGTCACATTTAATAGCAGTTAAACGAATTATCCACTACATAAATGGCACATCTGATTATGGAATTTGGTACTCAAGAGACTCAAATGAATGCCTAGCCGGATATTCTGACGCTAATTGGGCCGGCTGCATTGATGATAGAAAAAGTACTTCAGGTGGATGTTTTTGTCTTGGAAACAACTTGGTGTCATGGATGAGCAAAAAGTAAAATTCAGTCTCTCTATCAACAGCTGAAACTGAATACATTGCTGCTGCAAGTTGCTGTGCTCAATTACTATGGATGAAGAAGCTTCTTCATGATTATGGAATCATTCAAGACATGATGTGTGTATATTGTGATAATACAAGTGCCATAAATTTGTCAAAAAATCCAGTTCAACACTCGAAATCAAAACATATCGAGATTCGGTATCATTTCATTCGAGATTTGGTGGAGGAAAGGACTGTGTACTTAGAGTTCATCAACACTGAGAATCAGAAGGCAGACATATTTACCAAACCTCTAGATGGCCCAAAGTTTGAATCTTTGCATAAGACCATCGGTGTCGGTATCATTCCCTGAACTTTATCTCTTGTGTGAACTTATATTGCTCGTTGTTGCATATGTGTTGTTGTGGTTCCACATGTTTAGAAGTCTTTCTTTTACCTGTTTGGCTTGTGCTTGTTTTTGTTTTTGCTTTATTGATCTTTCTTTATTTCAATTTGTTTTTGAGTATGTTCAAAAATTCAAAAACCCATAAAAATTGAAAAATCTCAAAAGTTTGATCACTTATTTTGTGTATGTCACATGTGAGTTTAGCCTAGTACCTTCGTACTAATGGCACAGTGTATTTACGATCTTAACTTGTTATGTATGCACTCATTTCTATGTGGGAGAAATTTTGAACACTATGTGTGACTGTTGTAAATAGATCTTCAAACTTGTCATGAATGATTGGTCAATAGTCTTTTTGGTCTTGCTACTTGCATAGACTTGTGTCTATATCTCTTCCCACTTTATTTTTATGTTTTTGCAAAAAGAGTTCACCAAATGTAAATCTCCAAATGAAAAGAGATATTGAGCTGCAAAAGCCTGTCGCATACACTAGTATTCGACTAGGAAAAAGAGAAAGTGACTCTTTTTAATATGTTTTGTATGGTGCTCAAAAAATCAAAGGCTAATCATCAATGTTGAAATATCATAAATTTCAAGCACCAATCTCAAAATGAGATATTTTTGTCCAAACAAAATAAAATGGACCAATTGTTATGCCTTATGCAGAAGCCAAATGAAAAGCTTCTAAGTTATGTATTCAATGTGTGGGAGGTCATATATACTCATTTCTATAATGGAGATAGTCCACTTGATTTCGTATCAGTTGTGTATGACTCGATTGAATTGATCATTGAAGTTTCGCTCTGGTCTAAAGACTATTCCACATTTGATACTCATACACAACACACAAGACTTTGATTCAATCAATGCCTATCTCATTTGTGTGATGGTATATGTTCAAATGTGATGTGTATGCTCAAGTTCTTGTTGATCAAACCTAAAAAAGATTTTTGAGTGTTTTATTTGTTTTTGAAAGTGATTTTATTCTTTTGTGTCTTTTGTTTTTGTTCAAAATGCATTTTTTTTTTTTTTGTGTTTTTCTTTGCGAGCTTCCCGCGAAAAGGGCTTAAGGGAAAAATTTGTTTCATCATGTCACACAGAAACTCTCGCGACTGTATCACGACTGTCTCGCGACAAACAGCTTCTCGCGAAATGCTGTTTTGCTAAAAATTGGATTTTTCCAAATTCAAACAGAACTTACCGCGACTGACTCGCGACCTAGTGCTTCTCTCGAAAGTTTTGTGCTTCAATGACTTGTCTCGCGACAAACAGCTTCTCGCGAAATGCTGTTTTGCTAAAAGTTGGATTTTTCCAAATTCAAACAGAATTTATCGCGACTGACTCGCGACCTAGTGCTTCTCGCGAAAGTTTTGTGCTTCAGTGGCCTGTCTCGTGAACAGCTTCTCGCGAAATGTTGTTTAGCAAAAAATTGGATTTTTCCAAATTCAGACAAAACTTACCGCTACTGTCTCACGACTGACTCATGACCTAGTGCTACTCGCGAAAGTTTTGTGCTTTAGTGGCTATTCTCACGATTGTCTCGTGATTGTTTCGCTACTCTCTAACCCGCGAAAAACGCGTGTTTTCAATTTTATATTGTTGATGTGACAGTTTTTCAAATCACAAACACTTCCCTCACTCAAAATCCTTTAAATTTTTTTTTCAACCCAAAATCAATTTCTTTCAAAACCCATCAAATTTCAAGCATATTTTTTGCATTGTCATCTTCAAGGTATGTTTTCTAATCAATTCTTTTTAAGTTTTTGCTTAGTTTATGCAGAATTTTAGTTAGGGTTTTGATATTTGGGGATTTTCAAAAATTTGGGTTGGTTTTCTAAATTGGGTGAAATTTTGTCAAATTTTTTGATTGGGCTGTGTCCCATTTGATGTTTGTGCATCTGTGTTGGCCTCGTGTGGCATTTTAACATGTATTAAGGGTAGATTTTTACATGTTCATGCATTGTTCATGCTTAGAGTACATTTGTGCATGCTAAGTATTTGACAAAATGTCCGAGTGACATTTTTGTGTCAAATTGGAATCAAGTGATTTTAATCTATGGGTTTTCACTTGTTTGACCATGTTTCACTTAGTGTGGTCATTGTTTATGTGTTTTACACACTTTACCCATTTTTTGCCTTAATGCCATGCCATGCACACACTAGGCACACACCTAGGCACTCCTTATGCATATCTTGCTACACACACTTGCATCAGCACATGCACACATGCGCACACACATGCACAGTTACTTATTTTCATGCAGCGTGTCTATTTCTGTTTAGCATGCTGTTTAGAGTTGATTATGCTCTGTTTTAAGTTACTTTAACTTTGTTTTGGAACTAACCTGAATCTAATCAAGTTTTGTGTTCTGGTTTGTGTTTATGCATGTGTTTTCTGTCTGCTTTGTGACATTTGTGCAGATGTCTCCTTTCAAATGCTCCGCAGTGAAAGGAAGCAACAACAAAGGGAAAGAGCATATTATTGATGTTGATGAACCCTCACCAAGGTCAAAAAGGCCTCGTTTTTCAACTGAAGTCTATGACCCTGATCTGTTTAGATCTTATGCTACATTTCAGAACTATTGGAACTATTTTCGAGGAGCTCCTTTATTAGTTGAAAGGGGCATTGATCATCCATCGCTCAGGGACACAAATATACCCATTAAGTTTGCCACGAAAGATTGGAACTATCTGCTTTCAACTTTCGAGGATACATACGAAAACATGGTTAAGGAATTCTATGCCAATGCCATTGTCGTCGGAGAAGAGATAAAATGTTGGGTTCGAGGAAAAAGTTTTTCTGTCACACCAATGTACTTGGCGGATATTCTACACATCAACCGGCCAATACTCCCCATACCGCCAATATATGATGAGTTGTACCCAGATGAAGAGTATCTCAAACAGTCTTTAGGAGCAAATTTGGAATTCTCCTCTAATAAGAAGTCAATCAATGTGGCATCCATTTCTCCCGAATTAAGACTTCTCTCAATGATGAACAGTTCAACAATATCTCCGCTGCTCTTCAAGAGATGAGTACAAAGATGTCCGGGCTAGCGACTATCATGTACGCTCACCACAGACGTCTTGATTCACAGTTCACATCCCTCTAAACTCAGTTGGATGAAATTCAACGGAAGCTAGAAGAGAATGACTAGCTATTCCATGACAAAAAGGGGGAGATGATGTCATTGATAGGGGGAGTATGGTGATAGGGGCAGAAGAAGCCACCAGTTCTTATGTTTGATGTTTTATGCTTACTGCTTATGTTTTAAACTTAGATACTCTGTTTTTATTTCTGTATAATTTCAGTAGTTTATTTTGTGATATTCTCTATGCTTTGTAGCATATCTTATTTGCACCAATATTGCTTTTGTAAGCTTTTAGGGTTTGTTTCCATGCATGATTGTAGGCTTTTATGGTTTGTGCCATGCAAATGCAGTACCTTGTTTATGCAGCCTTTATGCTTGTGTACTTGAAGTTTAATGTCATACATTTTACTTAAGTACAACACTCATGTGCCCATATAGGATTGTTCTTAGATGCAAATACTTCGTGTATTTTGCATTGGTTGAGTGTTGGATTTGCAAATGATACTCTTCAAATGAGCTTATCATCTTGCATGACCGGATGTTCATTCCTTATGTGAATGAGCATAGTGATCACTTTTGTATAGTGATTGCTTGTTTGATCTTGCCATGGTCTATTGTTTTTATTCCATTTTGCTTGATCATGCTAATATTGCTCCATATGCTTTTCAAGTTTTTTCTGCATACAATGATATTATTGTGTTGTTATGTTTCAGGAGATACTTGTTCATATGTTTCAAGAGCTTATCAGAATCTAGAATTAGGTGTGAGTGAGTTTTGCCTGTGTTCCCAAACTCACGTTTAAATCTAGAGTCTGTTTTAGGGTTTTGTCACGGAATAACCAAATGGGGAGATTATAAAGTTGTTATTTACAACTATTTATTTTGTTGGCTTTAATTCCACGCCAAATTTGATTATAATTATTATCAATCGTTTATACCATGTATCTATTGTGGGATTTATTGTAAGGGTTGTGTAATAGAGAGAGAGTGTGAAGACTCAAGCATTTGAAGACTGAAGAATTCTCGTGGGTATGTTGCGACCTAGCTTCCCGCGAAGTGAAACATGTGCCCTGCACATGCTGGAATGTAAAGAGTCAGGCCAGGTGGAGACAGTTGTGTCTCGCGAGTATCTCGTGGGTAAGGCCTTCCCGTGAGACACCCGCGAGGCTATCTGTTCTGCCAGCCTGTACTAAATGACTTACACTTTCTGTGCCTATCCTATATATACCCTTATTACCCACAAATTTTGAGGAATGCTTTCGAGAGAAAACCTTAGCCAAACACATTAAGAATTAGAGATTGTCATCCCCGCCTTTCTCTATACACTTGCTTGTGGTATTTCCTCAACTCTTCCCTCTCCATTTCCATACCATTGAGAGGTTGATAGCCAAAACACTTACCACACCCTTTGAGAGTGTTGAGTGACGTTTTGGTGCTACTGGGAAGTATTGGAAGAAGTTAAGGATGGCAGATGCAACATGGAGCTTGTTGTGGGATCCAGAGAGCTAGACAAGACACGGTTCATAGAAGCCTTGTTAGAGTAGGAGCTTGGAGGGCTTAGGTACATCGGGTAGATTAGGCTTGGAAGGTCTCTTGCTAACCCATGTATCCCAACTGATTGTCTAGTGGATCGATTTCTGCTTGGAGGGCGGCGGAAAGGTTTTTCACCGAGTTCTTCGGTTTCCTTTTCGAAAACACGTCTCGGTGTTTTCTGTGTTTGCATCCTTCTTCCCTACTCTTTTATATTCTATTATATTGTTGTGTTGTTTAGTTTATGGATTAGTGTAGCTTATTTGTTCATCCACTCGCATTTACACTATTCCGCACTTAGTATTAAGTTAGTGTAAAATCAATCGAGTCATAATTTTAATTGAGGGTCTAAATTGCTCTTGTGTTTTCAACACATTTTCGAGCTTTCACATATGTATTAGTGTTGGCAAACCATGTCAAATGGAAGACCCAAGATCAACAGACAAAATGGGCTTCTACCCTTTTCGGGCAAATTATAAAAGGAAATGCCCCCCTTTCCAAACTAAATAAAAAAATGCCCATCTTTTAAAACTTTATTTTTGATAAATTGAGTTAGAAAAAAAAAATTCTGAAGCCCTATAGTGGCGTTTTAAGAAGTCTATAGTGACATTTTAAGGATCTATAGTGATGTTTTTTAACTCGACTTCAAAGAAATTGAGTTATAGGTAAAAAAACGCTACTATAGGTCGATTTCATTGCCTATAACTCAATTTCATTGAAGTTGAGTTAAAAAACGTCACTATAGGCTTCTTAAAAACGCTACTATAAAGCCTAACTTAATTTATCAAAAATCGAGTTTTAAAAGAAGGGCATTTCCCTATTTAGTTTGGAAAGATGGACATTTCTCTATATAATTTACCCGAAAAGGCCAGAAGCCCATTTTGTCCCAAGATCAACTAAAAAAGACATTGTTTATGTCACCTCAATAACAACCCCAACCTGTCGAGACTATGTGAACTAGATTCTTTAGAGGCTTATTAAGTCATATGTTTCAGTCTAATATGTCATATGAGGCCTGTTCATTGGACTATAAAGGGACATTATAAGTTGACCTAAAAGATGTTTTTTAGAGCAGATAAAACTATGTTTGCATGCCTAGGGTTTTATAACCAAGATTCTTTCAATTTCATTGTATGAGAAGTATCAAAGTAGATGTAAAGATAAATTGGTGAAGAAGGTGAAGTCATAGTGCATACCACAAACTTGCTGTTGTAAAGAAAATCTTCAAGAGGTTCTTGAAGTCGATCTAAGGTTGATGTTGTACCGCGGCTGAGTCATCTGTGAAGCATCTAGATAATTGAAAAATTATGAGGTTTTGAAGTAATGAAGGGTTTTTACTAAGTTGTCTACAGGTCAGTATATTCTAAGAAAATGTTATTCATGAGATTGTAAAACTTCTCTTAATTATAGTGGATTGCTTTGTTGGGGAAGGTTTCCCTTAGAGTGGTTTTTCCTTTGGAGTGTTCTCCATCAGTTTTTCACATTATTACCATATGTTGTCTCTTTTGAGATTAATTTTGTGTGATTGGTGATGCCTTTCTTTACATGTCTAAATTATTTACATGTGAATTATAAATTGACATAATTGGATTAATTAAACAACTTGGTTAATTCACCTTTAAATCAACTAGAGTCTAAAACTTAGCAAATGCTAAATAGAGAGGTCAGAGTTTGGGGAGAAAAGACAGAGGAGAAATGAGAATAAAAGAAAGAGAGAAATCGCCCTTTGTTTTGAAAACTTTTGCCTAGCCCAATGCTAGTGCTCCTATGGAAAATTATATACTTGAACCGTTTTATGATCCAATCTAAAACACACAATTTTGCCACCCAAATCCCATTCCACTCTCAAAACTGTCTCTTCTATTCATCTTCTTCTTAAGAGTTAAACCTCTCTCTCTCTCTCTAACCTACAGATTATAGCCACCCAGTAGTCTTAGGGCAATCACTACTATGTACAATAAGGTAATTAGGTAAATCTCTTTTGTCTCTTAAAAAAAATGTTTGGAGTTTAAGGGCATATGTAATGTGGAAATTGTTACTTAAGAGTTGATCTTTGGCCATTGGGTGCAGCTCTCTTTGTTTGGAAACCATACAAGTATAAAGATCCATAACTAGCAACCTAGAACAAAGGAAGAGGATGAAAAACCTAAAATTACAGGTCACTGAAGTACATCCTATATATTGTAGTGAATCACTATAGGTTTCTAATTCAGGAACTTGGAACCTAGACTAGCCAACACAGATGAAGATAAGGAGTTTATGTGATGTTTGGTATATGGTAATGTTTTAAGATTCCCTTGTTTGGTTGCAAATTACGCTAGGAAATCAAATGCCAGGGGAATCTGGATTCCCCCTTTAAACCCCTCACAATAGGAATGTGGATTTCCTTTAAAACATGTGGGTATTCAAATTTCCAAATTTAAAGGAAATCGTATTTTTATAAATTGACAATTTTTAACCCTTTTTCCTTATCATTTAAGAAATTAAGATAAAATATAAAACAAATCACCAATATCTTTTCCCTTGTCTTTATCTTTTTCCGCCAAAATAACATAAATAGGGTAGATAACTCTGTTGATATATTCTTTAACAAAGTTCTATTTAGGTTTCACGTGTGGAAAAAAAATAAAAGTTTGAAGGGGATCCTTTATTATTGCCAGGTATTTACTTTTACTGTTGTGTGTGTGTTGCTCAACAAATTATTAATAGTTTATATTTTGTTTTTCATTATTTATTTAGAGGAAGATTTTTTTTTTTAAAGGATTTGGTAGTTCACATTCAAATCTAAGGATAGAATAGGAAAAATAAATAATTCATTTAAGATTTTTGGGAATAAACCAAACATTATTATCTTACATCTCTAGGAATCTTATGAGATTCCCAATGAAAGCAAACATAAGAATAGTTATATTTCTAGGCATCCAAATTGCAAGGAATCACATACCTAGGAATCTAGATGCTAGGAGTAATGTGGATCCTCCCATACCAAACACCACACTAAAGTTTTGCAAGTTGTTTAACATTTATGGGATAAACCTCACTTTCAAGATTAGAAGCATAGGCCTTAGTTGCTATTTGAATATTCACAGCTTCAGATGGATGTAAGCCATCAAAGTACACATGAGAATTCCTGTCTGCACACACTTGCCCACCTCTTTCACATGAAACTCCAGTTCCACCTACAATCATTTGATGCACTTCATGCATTAAAGAACTTTCATTCAATGAAACTTGCAGAAAAATAGAACCTTCATAAATCAATCAGCCAAAAAGAAGAGAGAGAGAGGTAGAACCTTGCTCTGTTGACTTCACTTCACAACAAGCATTGGTTGTGTCGCTGAAGCCTGTAATCAATGAAATGGAATTCAGTACTAACGCTTCCAACTGATGAGGTAAATGACATGGGTTTGAAATAGTTCTATGATAATTTGCAGTGTGATGGCTTCAAGGATCTTGCAAACCAAGTGAAATTAGAGCCAAATTCATTTGAATAAAATGTAGAGTGTGATCTATGCATGCGACAAACATGGTCATACCTATAATGTAACACAATGGAGACGTTACATTATAAATTTATAAGTACACATGTACAGACGTTCCGTACACAATGGAGACGTTCTTGTTAATTACAACACATGTACATAGGAAAAAAAAAAAAAAAAAAAAAAAATTAATATTCATTTTGCCTACCTTCTCTTTATTGCTTTGTTTGATTGTGTTCTCTCTCTTCTCTTATTTTTGTGATTTTAATCCTTAAAAATCATGGGAGTGTACCAAGACAATTGAACACAATTTTTCTATTTTATATATATAGTGACTAATTTTATTATAAATATTAAAATATATTTCTAATATTATGACATATTTAACTATGAAATGGGTCCAAATTATACTTATTTTAGAATATGGATATTTATGAGATCCACAGCTAGAAAGACACTACTTTCTATATATTTCTTTTTCTTTTTTTTTTTTGTAGAAAAAATAATACAAGTTATTTTAGACTGTAGATATTTTTATTTTTTTGTTCATTTCAGTCTACTAAGTCTCAGAGTTATTCAATTAGCTTCAATCAACTTTTGTTAAATTTTTTTGAAAAAAAAAAATCTGGAAATTAAGTATTTTTCAATCATTAATTGATTTTTTTTTTAATTTAAAAGATTGAAGAAAAATTTTAAAAATTGACAAATTAATCACAATATATAACAAAAGTTGATGAAAAAGCTTTAATTAAATAAACTTGAAAGTTAGAGAACTAAAATGAACGAAAACAAAGTTAAAGGACTAAAATAAAATATGAAAAAACATAGAGAGTCAATTTTGCATTTTAACCTATATAATATTTAGAAAAATTGTAATATAGCTTGACTTAAAAAGTCATAAATATAGGAGATTTCATGGTAGGTAACTCAACCCCCAATTTTTATTAGAGAAGCTAAATTCTAAACTCGAACTTATGACCTATCGCTTTTTGGGAATGACACTTGCCATCATACCAAGACTCGACCTCTTGTAATATAGCCTAATTTGTGACTCCAATTATATTATGTAACATGAAGAAGGAATAGTGTTTACCTTTGGAGGCTGGATTGTCAATGATATCCTTTACAATGTCATATGTGTTGACAACAACAAAATTGGAACCAGGCATTTGAGGCTTTATATCTTCCACCAGAGACTTCAAGTGAAAGTTGTAGACAGCAGCCGCTACGTTCAAAGCTTTTGAGCAGTCACTGCAGTTAGGTTGGTTTAAATTAACCATTGGACTGGACCCAATTGGATATATTGTTGTAAGAACAAATTTCCGAGCTCCCAAATTGTACAAATTCTGCATCAATGAAAAAATTCATGGTTCATCAATTACAAAATTTACTGATAAAGTAACATGTCCAAAATGAAACAGTCTTAATTCATTCCAAGTTACAAAATTTGTTACAAGAAAATAGAGTTTGTTAATACTTTCTTATTTAACAAACAAGAAGATTTTGTAACCAGGTCACGGCTTTAATTAACCTTATGCTGAGATAGAAGTCTCTAGCTTACTATATACTTGATTTAAAAGTCTATACCTCGAGTTGCTTAGATAGAGAGGATATGAGATAGCTAGTGAAGCGTTCAAGACTAACTTTGAGGAAGGTTTTCCTCAAGAAATAGTTGAAAACGTAATCATTCCCACCAATTCCAATGACAAATATGTAGTTGGGGAGAGATTCATTGCCTTTGCATCCCAGCTGAGCTTCTAAATCTGGCAGGGTCACCTCCTCAAAATTCTTGATTTGTTGATTCATACTGGTCGGATTGCCCTGAAATGCAATTCCATGTATGTTAGCTTCAATTATTTATTATTTGCATTTCGTTAGTCTATCAGCTTTTTGTTTTTGGAAAAATCAACAATGTAATCCTTGCTTCTTTCCCTTTTCTTTTATTTATTTTTCCGTAAATGAACGAAGACATTGTAATATAATACTTGTAATATTTGTATTGTCTAAACAATACATAATATTTTTATAACAAATTATAGATGACAAACTCTTATCCACTATTATTAGTTGATAAAAAAATAATTTTAATAATAAAAAAGTATGTATATATATATATATAAAGAGAGAGAGAAAGTAGTGTTTATTTCACATACATAGCTCTTTTTTAAAACTGAAATAGTGAGTTAAAAGACAAGATTGCTTGTGTAATAACTTTTATTTCACGTACATAACCCTTTTTTAAAAACTGAAATAGTGAGTTAAAAGAGAAGATTGCTTGTGTAATAACTTTTCTAATATATATATATATATATATATAAAGAAAAGAGGGATCTGACAAAATCACGTGAACCTTGATAATGGAGGAAGAGAAACGGACTTCAAGCTTGATGAGGAGAGAAAAACAAAAAGGGAAAGAGAGAGAGAGAGAAGTAGAGAACATTCAATGATGATAAGAATGATGATAGTTATAAAAAGTAAAAAGAAGAATGGTTTTGGCTTACCGCAACCGAACCGGTATCATTTAATATACCTGCAGAACCAGAGGCATGGTTGACACCCTCAACATTTCTACTTCCCTTGGTTGCTGGGTCCATAAATGGAGGTATTAAGGAAGGAAGCTTAAGCTGTTCACAAGAAGGTCCACCACATTTTTCCCATTTGTGAATCTCCCAGATGAACCGTTAGGAAAATCTATTCCATAAGGCAAATAGTCAGCCTTAGCCTTTGTATCCAAGAAGTTGTTGTTCCCATTGTCCACCAGAGAGCTTCCAAACACAAACATCCCTTTGATCTCACCATCTCTAAGATTCTCTGATGATGAGAACCTACAAAGAGACTTGCATCGATGGGTAAAACAAGCAAGGATAAGGAGATACAAAATCACTAGTTTCAAATGGGTTTTCACAGTCATGGTTGTAACTTGTAAATATGGCTTTGCTTTGTCTTTTCTGTGGGTATCTGTTGAGGTGACACGGTTTGGGATGGCTTATTTTGGTTGGGGGATGGAATGGCCAATTTATATAAAGGAATGATGTTTTTACTTTTTCCTTTCTAGTATCACGTTATATTTTCAAACCAAATTGTTTTTTTTTTTTTTTTTTTAGAACTAAAAACAAAATGTTATAATAAAAAAACTGTTGTGATGAAAAATTCTTACTCGTTTTCACTTTAATCCACCAAAAAAAGAACTACTCATCATTTTAGTAATTTGTAAAAAAATTTATAACTCTAATGTTTTTCTTCTGTAATTAATGACAAGTTAGTTTATAAAGTTACGTAATAAAGAAAAAGTAGTATTTCTAGCAGTACTCATTTCTGAGTCATATATAAGACTAAATTATAAGTTATATCCTCTAATTATGACTTTTTATATTCAATTATTTCATTATTTTTAGTATTTTGACTTTTATTTTTAATTGATGATACACGGCTAAAATGGGATTTGCCTCTTTTGCCCAAAAGATATAGAAAAATGTTTATGTTCTAAAACTATCTAGTAAAATACATTTTTTTTTTAAATTTGATTTTTAGAAAATTAAGTTTCAATGAAAAACTTGATTTGATTAAAATCGAGTAATGTGAAAAATTTTACATGAAACTTGAGTTCCATGAACTCGAGTTCCTTCAATGGAGTTTTACAATGAGTTTTACATTAAACTTGATTTTTCAAAACAGGGGATATCACTAAATAGTTTCAGAATTTTAGAAAATCAAGTTTCAAAACAAGGTATATCACTAGATAGTTTCAGAACAAAACTTTTGTGGAACTTTTGGGCGAAAGGGGTATTTTGCCATTTTTGCTTAAATATGGTGATCATCTTGTATGTCCATTAAAAAAAGAGAGAGAGAGAAATAAGGGAATAAGATCCAATTATTTTCATTCTTAAAAAAAAAAAAAATCCAATTATTTTGCATTAAGTTCCAAAATTTTTGGTTTAATTAATCTATTCCATGTACTGAACTTGTCCCTAACCCTTTTTTTTTTTTTTTAAGCTGAACGAAGCTTGGTCACTTCCTAATTCCTATAAATCATATAAAATATACAAATTGTAACCCTTCTAAGTATCAAATTTATCATATATCATGTCAGTTCTAAATAAGTTAGATCTAATAAACCATTATAGAAAACACCCGCACGTTGTGACATGTGTTAACGGATTGCTACACATAATAACTTCATGCAAAATAGACATCCGTACTAATTTGATAGTACAGACACAAATAACCTAAATTTACCACAATCTCGGCTAGAATTATGATTTTAGTCAACCTTAATTACCTCGTGTGTGTGTGTGTGCTAGCTAGTACAACTGCAATCACATGGTCGACATGTTGTTTATTATTGCACTTCATTGTTGATTGTATTATAGGCTCATCTAATGGTTGCCTGTAATTACAAGGCCTTTAAATGAAAGGGGACAAAGTTTAAACCATTGCATTGAAGCGGATTTGGGTCTCTTGATAACGAAGTGGTGCTGGTGAAATAACCATTTGGGAATAGAATTTAAGTATTACAAAATACAAAAAGAGCTTAATAAAATAATTATTCCTGTGCATATATTTTTGGTGATAATATATATATATATATATATGAATAGAATTACACAATCTGGTATATCATTGAAAGGGGAAAAATATCTTGGAATGACTTATGCGAGTGAACGGACCTGAATATGGTCCGCTTACGCCCAAATGAACGGATCCATCATTTGCACGGGCCCCATTGGACGGACCTGATGTGAAGGGCCGAATATGGACGGGGTGAAGAATGGTGGGCTATTTGTCCATGGGCCTGCTGAGCCCCTAATGGGGGATGTTTTGACCCATTCTCATAAGGGCCCAAATAGAGTCCTTGCGCTAGTAAGACTCCGGAAATCTTATATACTTGGTANTAGATACAAATCACTAGTTTCAAATGGGTTTTCACAGTCATGGTTGTAACTTGTAAATATGGCTTTGCTTTGTCTTTTCTGTGGGTATCTGTTGAGGTGACACGGTTTGGGATGGCTTATTTTGGTTGGGGGATGGAATGGCCAATTTATATAAAGGAATGATGTTTTTACTTTTTCCTTTCTAGTATCACGTTATATTTTCAAACCAAATTGTTTTTTTTTTTTTTTTTTTAGAACTAAAAAACAAAATGTTATAATAAAAAAACTGTTGTGATGAAAAATTCTTACTCGTTTTCACTTTAATCCACCAAAAAAAGAACTACTCATCATTTTAGTAATTTGTAAAAAAATTTATAACTCTAATGTTTTTCTTCTGTAATTAATGACAAGTTAGTTTATAAAGTTAGTAATAAAGAAAAAGTAGTATTTCTAACAGTACTCATTTCTAGTCATATATAAGACTAAATTATAAGTTATATCCTCTAATTATACTTTTTATATTCAATTATTCCATTATTTTTAGTATTTTGACTTTTATTTTTAATTGATGATACACGGCCAAAATGGGATTTGCCTCTTTTGCCCAAAAGATATAGAAAAATGTTTATGTTCTAAAACTATCTAGTAAAATACATTTTTTTTTTAAATTTGATTTTTAGAAAATTGAGTTTCAATAAAAACTGATTTGATTAAAATCGAGTAATGTGAAAAATTTTACATGAAACTTGAGTTCCATGAACTCGAGTTCCTTCAATGGAGTTTTACAATTGAGTTTTACATTAAACTTGATTGTTTCAAAACAGGGGATATCACTAAATAGTTTCAGAATTTTTAGAAAATCAAGTTTCAAAACAAGGGTATATCACTAGATAGTTTCAGAACAAAAACTTTTGCTGGAACTTTTGGGCGAAAGGGGTATTTTGCCATTTTTGCTTAAAATGGTGATCATCTTGTATGTCCATTAAAAAAAAGAGAAGAGAAATAAGGGAATAAGATCCAATTATTTTCATTCTTAAAAAAAAAAAAATCCAATTATTTTGCATTAAGTTCCAAAATTTTTGGTTTAATTAATCTCATTCCATGTACTGAACTTGTCCCTAACCCTTTTTTTTTCTTTTTTAAGCTGAACGAAGACTTGGTCACTTCCTAATTCCTATAAATCATATAAAATATACAAATTGTAACCCTTCTAAGTATCAAATTTATCATATATCATGTACAGTTCTAAATAAGTTAGATCTAATAAACCATTATAGAAAACACCCGCACGTTGTGACATGTGTTAACGGATTGCTACACATAATAACTTCATGCAAAATAGACATCCGTACTAATTTGATAGTACAGACACAAATAACCTAAATTTACCACAATCTCGGGCTAGAATTATGATTTTAGTCAACCTTAATTACCTCGTGTGTGTGTGTGTGCTAGCTAGTACAACTGCAATCACATGGTCGACATGTTGTTTATTATTGCACTTCATTGTTGATTGTATTATAGGCTCATCTAATGGTTGCCTGTAATTAACAAGGCCTTTAAATGAAAGGGGACAAAGTTTAAACCATTGCATTGAAGCGGATTTGGGTCTCTTGATAACGAAGTGGTGCTGGTGAAATAACCATTTGGGAATAGAATTTAAGTATTACAAAATACAAAAAGAGCTTAATAAAATAATTATTCCTGTGCATATATTTTTGGTGATAATATATATATATATATATATGAATAGAATTACACAATCTGGTATATCATAATAAGATAATGTAATGGAATCATATTGGATTCAAATCATATTGTTCTCGAAAACCTTGGCTGGCTATTGCAGCTTCATAATGGGTCAGTTTTGGTAGGACTGTAAGTGAGCATCTTTTGTATGTGTTTAATTTTCAAGAGTTTTCTTTAATTGTTAAACGATCTGAATCTTTTTTTTTTTTGGAGAAGGATCTGAATCTAATTTAATTCTCCCCCCCCCCTTTTTTTTTCTTTTTTTTTTTGTTTTTTTTTGTTTTTTTTTTTGTTTTTTTTTTTTGTTATTACTTACTAGTGACATATAAAATTTATATGTAGTAAAATTATAGTATTATATAATTTTTAGCTTCACTCTTTTTGGATTGGAGCACTAGACAATTTGTCAATGGAATTGTAGGGATCTGCGTAGTTAGCGGTTAAAGCCACAAGCCCAGCTCATTTATTGAGGTTTTGAAGTTACAGAGCTACTTCATCATCTTTCAGGATGAGTAAGTAGGACATTTTCTATTTTTGGCACAGCTAGGGAGTGGACCACAGATATCAATATGCTATTATTAGCAGGATCTTAAGGTAGGGCATACATCACGTATATCTTTCTTCTTATCATACTGTCAATATATCATGCTTTACGAACCTAAGTGCCTGTTTGTTTCAATGTTTAGGACCCAAAAAGCCTGTTTTGAAGAAAGCTGGAGTGGAAAGCCCATTTGGTTCAGCATAAAACGCAACTTTTTGGAAAAAGTTGCGTTTTGGCCAAGGCTGAGAACGCGCAAACCATTATGGAGCTCTGGAGGTCCATTGTGCCAAAAGTCCATGCGCGTTTTGATATATCCGATGGGGTGAGTTGGGCAATTACCAAATTACCCTTCAATAAAGGATCCTCATTCCTCTCATCTCTTCTCTCTACTCTACCCTCACCGTGCTACTACAAACACAGCACCACCCTCATCAGTCTACCACCACAATTAACAAAATCAACAAAACCCATTTCAACATTTGATAATCCAAACACAAAATCAACAAAACCAAACCAAAAATAACTCAAAATCAACACAAAACAACTTAAAATCAACTCAAACCCCATTGGAAAACCCATCCCAAACCCAACTCAAAATCATCCCAAAACAAAATCAACTCAAAATCAAACCCAAAATCCACAGAAAATCAACTCAAAATTAAACCATCAACTAAAAACCCATAACCCAAACCCAAAATCAAAATCAAATACAAACACAATGGTGGCAGAGACTTAAGGGATCTTCTCTCTTCCTTGTAACTTTCGAACTATCAAAAAAAAAAAAAAGGGAGAGAGCTCTGCGGCAACTGGAATTTTTTGGAGGAAGTGGTAGGGAAAAAGGGGAAATAAGGAAAAAAAAAAAGAAAAAGAAAAAGAAAAGTGGGAACGTTCTGGAGGTGGTAGGGAAAAAGGGGAAAGAAGGAAAAAAGAAAAAGAAAAAAAGAAGAGTGGAATGTTCTGGAGTGTCCGGGTAGAGAAAAAGGGGAAAAAAAGGGAAAAAAATAATAATTAGAAAGGTACGTGTGTGAAGGAGAAAAAAAAGAGGGAAAAAAAAGAAAAAAAAAAGGAAATATGGATGAAAAAAAAAAGTACAGAAACAAGGGGAAAATAAAATAAAGAATGAAAAATTAAAATTGAGAAATGCAATCACAATATTTTCACAATAAATCTTAAGTGATAGGTTATTATTAGTTAATATTGATGAGAAAAAAATAATTTTTTTAGAAACTTTGAAAGTTATTTTTTTTTTTAAAAAAAATTAGAAAGTTTGATTAAAAAAAAATTAGAAAGTATTTTCACAATACTTTACATATACATTGCCCTTTCTGGTAGTTTACCACCCAAACACTCAGTTTTTTCAAAGAGCACTTTTTAACAAATTTTACCAAACACTCAGCTTTTGAAAAAACAGTATTTCATTATGCACTTTTTGAAAACTCCACTTTTATCAAAAAGCATTTTTTCAAAAAGCCCAACCAAACTCACCCTAAATCAGAAGCTCGAAAGTCGAAAGGTGCTTAATTTGGAACTTCTTAATGTAAAGAGTAATTAATGATGCCCAAAAAACCAAGCAAGAGGGAGACAAAGCAGCACTTTCAAGCCCCAGATAATTTCCCACAACTCGAGGCCTGTAGAGAGTAGAGACAAGACAAGTGCTACCGATACCCGTATGTATAGGCAATGGGCAGGGAGGTAGGTTCTACAGCCAAATCATTGGCCAAAATAGGCATTTGCCCCTTTTGCCCAAAACAAGTAGTAAAATGTTTTTGTTTTGAAAATACTTAGCCATATGCTCCTGTTTTAAATTTGATTTTCTAAAAATTGAGTTTCAATGAAAAGCTCAATTTTTAGAAAAATCGAGTTATAAGCGAAAAACTTTATAAAAAAAAATAATTACATGTAACATTTTGCAAGTAAATCGATTTTCATTAAATCAAAATTTTCATTGAAACTCAATTTTTTTAAAATCGAGTTTCAAAACAGGAGTATTTTGCTAAATAGTCTCAGAATATGAGCATTTTGCTACTTATTTTGGGTGAAAGGGGCAAATATCCTATGCAAATACCAAGTCCAGCTACAAGCAAAAATTAAACCAGGTAGCAGTCCCATGACTTCCCAAAGAAATAGATTGTAATTTATTTATTTATTTTTTTGGGTGGGGGGCTGAAGATGTTGGAAATCAAAGACTCTAATGCCTAGATTATATGATTTTCCAAAAAATGGCAAATCAAAATCTCAAAACCAAATTAAAAGTCTAAAAGACGAATACATGTATAAACTGAACACAACCTCTCCAACCATTCACAACAATTAGAAACACACTCATCTACAGTATTTAACCTGGTTGGAATAAAACTAAACTCCTATTTTCGCAGACTAGGTAACAGAGAGAAAACTTCTTAAACCAGTGGGCATAAGTGATGGAACTTGGATTAGAGGACCAGAGAGCTCGTACAATTTATATGAAGTTTTCAAGAAAAGCTTCATTTTCATTTACCCATAAGTTTCTTAGGAGATCAAATAAGGCTTTTGGGGATCTTTTATGTGTATTTCATGACTTGGTTATGAGTGTTTGTTGTTCTTTCCTGGTTGAACTAAAGTTTTCATATATGAATTATTCTTGTGGCATTGACCTGCATCGGCTTTATATATATATATATATATATATGATACGAATACCAAATAAATTTTTTTTTTTTTTTTTGGTATTTCAGTAATCCCTCATTTGTGTATTATCCAATATGAATGGCCTCTTTGGATATAATAGCAAATAGAACTTAATAGTTCAGAGTAATTAACTATACAAAATTTTTTGTAGCATAATTTTGTCAAATACCACACTTTCTTAGCAATCGAATGTATATATATTGTGGGGTCAGAGAATTTGGCGAACCCGGCCCATTTCATAATGAGCCCAAGGCCCATGCCGAGGGTGAAGGAACGTCTAAGAACGAACCAAGAAAACCCATATTGCCGAGAGACATCGTTGAGGACAATCTTGTCCCTGGCGAGCAAGATCATAGAAGGGAAGAGTGTCACGCCATCATGGTGGAGGGGCAGTTCAATGAGAAATTGTCACCTCCACATTAAATACCCACAACTAACATTCTGGCCGCATTAATGAGGAAACGACCTCTAAACAGCACTATCTCGATTACCGCAACTCATAGAATACTAGAAAGGATGTCTGATGGACCAGCACTCAAGTATAGGCTTAGATGATTAACAAGTGGAAAGCTAAGATCATTAAAAGAGGACTATATAATATGAGAAACCCACCAAAGGGGGGGGGGGGGAACGATGGCAATCTCAAGAGCTCCTGCAACCACAGCCATCCAATATTAACAAGAATGGAGCTCCTCGGATGGTGTCGAGGACGAGCTTTCCTTGATAAGCTCAGCTTATTTCTATTTGATCATCATGTAAATCCTTTTTAGTCGTTGTCCATTGCACTAAAGCCTAGCTCTTTGGCCCACTTTCTACAAATTCATTGTACCGGGTCCACTAGGCCTAGATCCTATTCGTTTTTGGGCTTGGCCCGAAAACTAAGACCCTACAATTAGCGCCGTCTGTAGGAAGAGCTTGGGTGATAGTTTAGTGCAACGGGTAGCTAAGATAGGATCAGGCCCTCATCGACCAGAGCCCCCGTAAAAGGACATTATGGTGGCTAGTTTCCTATGCCTGAGAAGGACACTACACGAGACACACACAGATGTTGTCCTAGCCCCTGTAGAAGGACACTACACGAGACACATACAGATGTTGTCTTAGCCCGGCTTCTACTCAGGCCTATACTTCGAAGTAGCCCTCGCGAATCTAGTGGCCAAGTTTGCTGGACCTCCATTGGAAGGAGTGGCGGCAACACAGAGCGATTCAAGAAAGCTCGTGGTAGGGCTAGTTCTGGAAGGTATATACTGATATCTTCTAATCTGCTAAAGTGTTAGATAGAACCGAGGTCTTGCGTGGCTCCTCGAACCACAAACCTATGGGGAAACCAACAAATTTTGGTAATTATCTAAGTATTGAACAGAACCAAGGTCTTGCATGGTCCTCGGACTCAAACCTATGGGGAAACTAACAACTTTTGACAATTATCTAAGTATTGGACAAAACCAAGGTTTTGCATGGGTCCTCGGACCGCAAACTTATGGGGAAACTAATAGCTTTCAACAACTACCTAAGGGTTGAATAGGATCAGAGCATTACACGGACCCTTGGACCATAGCCCCCAAGGACATTAACTACCCCAAACATCTGTCTAGGCGACGAGTAGAATCTAAAAGAGGTCCAGCTCCTCGGATCGCCTACCCTTTCCCCACTTAACAAAGACGTGAGCAAAGGTCCTGCGTGGCTCTTTGGACCACATACCTATTGGGAAACCAACAACTTCTAGTAATTATCTAAGTATTGGACAGAACCAAGGTCTTGCATGGTCCTTAGACTCAAACCTGTGAGGAAACCAACAACTTTTGACAATTATCTAAGTATTGGACAGAACCAAGGTCTTGCATGGCTCCTCGGGCCACAAACTTATGGGGAAACTAATAGCTTTCAGCAACTACCTAAGGGTTGAATGGAATCAGGGCATTGCATGGACCCTTGGACCATAGCGCCCGAGGAGATTAACTACCCCAAACATCTGTCTGGGCAACGAGTAGAATCTAAAAGGGGTCCGACTCGTCGGATCGCCTACCCTTTCTCCACTCAACAAAGACGTGAGCAAAGGTCCTGCATGGCTCCTCGGACCATAAACCTATGGGGAAGCCAACAACTTTTATCGATTATCTAAGTGTTGGACAAAATTAAGGTTTTGCATGGTCCTCGGACTCAATATCCTTTCACGTTTACACAGTTTGTAGTATAGAACACGTGGTTATGTTAATGATTATTCCTACATGGCTTACTTATTTACGGCTAGCAGCCGAGTGCTGTAGTCGGCTTTGTTAAAGTCAAGGCGATGATTTTTCATTACCACCAACAACATTAGTTCCAAGTCTCGTTGAAGGGAAGAATGATAACACACATATTAAATAATCACTACAGAGAAAAAAAAAAGATTCGTAAAGTAAAAAGTACATCCCTTTTTCATTAGATAAAGGAAGGGTACATCATACACCAAATGGCTTAGACAGGCTTGTTCTAAAGCTAACTACAAAAAGAGAGGCTGAGGCAGGCTTGTTTTAAAGCTAACTATAAAAAGAGAGGCTAAGGCAGGCTTGTTTTAAGGCTACTAACAACAATCGAGCCGGTGCAAGTGGTACCGGCGATGAGAAAAGAGAAGAAGCGGAAGCGCCTGATGGCCCCATCCCAAGACGTTCCCTTGATTCTCTCCCAGTTTCATGATAATTAAGCATGAAAGCTCGAAAATTGGTTGAAAACACAAGAGCTGTTTAGACCCCCAATTAAAATTATGGCTTGGTTAATTTTACACTAATTTAATGCTAAGTGCGGAATAGTGTAAACACAAGCGAATAAGCAATACACCTACTCGAATCTATATTTAAAGCTACACAGCAGTAAAAATGAAATAAACAAGAGTAGGGAAGAAGGATGCAAACACAGAAAACACCGAGACGTGTTTTCGAAGAGGAAACTGAAGACCTCGGTGAAAAACCTCTCCGCCGCCCTCCAAGCAGAAATCGATCCACTAGACAATCAGTTGGGATACATAAGTTAGCAAAAGACCCTCCAAGCCTAATCTACCCGATGTACCTAAGCCCTCCAAGCTCCTACTCCAATAAGGCTTCTCGGAACCGTGTCTTGTCTAGCACCCCGGATCCCGCAACAAGCTCCATGTTGCATCTGCCATTCTAGGCTTCTTCCAATGCTTCCCAGCAGCACCAAAACGTTACTTAACACTTTCAAAGGATGTGGTAAGTGTTTGGGCTATCAACCTCTCAATGGTGTGGAAATGGAGAGGGAAGGGTTGAGGAGATACCACAAGCAATTGTATAGAGAAAGGTGGGGATGTCAATCTCTAATTTCCAATGTGTTTGGCTAGGGTTTTCTCTTTGAAGCATTCCTCAACATTTGTGGGTAAAGAGGGTATATATAGGATAGGTGCAAAATGTGTGAGTCATTCAGTACAGGCTGGCAGAACAGCATGTCTTGCGAGTGTCTCGCGGGAAGGCCTTACTCGCGAGATACTCGCGAGAGACAGCTATTTCCACCTGGCCTGACTCTTCGCATTCCAGCACGTGCAGGGCACATGCTTCACTTCGCGGGAAGCTAAGTCGTGACATACCCGTGAGAATCCTTCAGCCTCCAAATTGCTTGAGTCTTCACACACTCTCTATCACACAACCCTTACAACAAATCCCACAACAAATACAGGGTATACACGATTGAAAATAGTTACAATTAAATTTGGCACGGAATAAAAGCCAACAAAATACATAGTTGTAAATAACAACTTTACAATCTCCCAATTTGGCTATTCCGTGACAAAACCCTAAAACAGACTCTAGACTTAAACGTGAGTTTGGGAACAATTGCAAAACTCACTCACACCTATTTCTAGATTCTGATTAAGCTCTTGAAACATATGAACAAGTAACTCCTGAAACACAATAACAAACTAATATCATTGTATGCAGAAAACTTGAAACGCATATGGAGCAATAAAAGCATGATCAAGCAAAATAAAATAGAAACACTAAATCATGGCAAGATCAAACAAGTAATCACTATACACAAGCAATTACAATGCTCATTCCCTCAAGGAATGAACAACCGGATATGCAAAATGATAAGCTCATTTTGAGAGTACCATTTGCAAATCCAACACTCAACCGATGCAAAATACACGAAGTATTTGCATCTAGGAACAATCCTACATGGGCATAAGAGTGTTCATCACTCAACCAATGCATAGAACGTATATGCATCTAGGAACAATCCTACACGGGCACAAGAGTGTTCATCACTCAACCAATGCATAGAACGTATATGCATCTAGGAACAATCCTACATGGGCACAAGAGTGATGTACTGAAGTAAAATGTATGACATTAAACTTCAATAACACATGCAGAAAGGCTGCATAAACAATGTACTGTATATGCATGGCACAAACCATAAAAGCCTACACATTATTAAGCAATGCAATGAAACAAACCCTTAAAGCTTATAAAAGCAACATGGGTACATGCAAATTATGCTACAAAGCATAAAGAATATCACACAAGAAACATCTGAAATTATACTTAAATAAAAATGTAAAACAGTTATAAAGACTAGATGATACTGAATAAAAACCGTCCGAAAAAAAAAACCAATAACCAATGTTACTAAGTTTCTAGACTATGCTCCCCCTAACGCTGTGTAAGCTATTTCTAGCTCCCCCTCAAAATTTTCTCCCCCTTTTTGATCGGAATGGCCAAAGGGTTAGAACTGATCTGACTCTGAATCCGTGCCTTGCTCCATAGATAAGTCTTGTATTTGGGAAGAGAGCACGGTGATCTGTCCTCGAATGTATGCAAACTGGTCCGCGGTGTACTACACATGGGAGTCAAGCACTGTAGATATCTGATCCATCTTAGCAAGCAACTGATCAAGTTTGCTTAAGCCTTGTGGTGGAGCCAAAGATGATGGCTGTGCAGAGGGCTCTGGAGTCGAGATGAACCTATCTATCTCCTCCTCTATATCTTCACCTTCATCCTGCTGAACCTGTCGTGGTGGCGGTATGGTATGCGCACCAGTCTTAGAACCCTTGATGTGTGCAGTGCTCCTAGTCAGTGTATGACCACCAATGGGGCAGTCCCTCTGAACAACTGTGAGGCCATTGGGTAGCTTGAGCTTTACTTTGGCAATCAATCCCATGATCAAGGAGGGAAACGGCATCACAGTCCGTGTATTCTGCTTTGTGATGCTCTTCTTCAGGACATGCATGATGTGGCCATAAATGTCAATCTCCTTATGTGTAAAGAGATCATACAGGAATCTTGTTCTCGGAGCGGATAGAGTGGTGAGATTGGTGACCGGATACAGATTGTAAATCATCACATAACTTAGTGTCCTCATTTCTGGAGAGAACTTGATGGTGTTCATGGATGATTTCTTCGGTTCACCACCAAGGAGTTTAATCATCTCAGCAGTAGAACCCAGTCTGTCCTCATATGCAACTGTGATTGGCTGAGATGGAGGACGAGTTTCCAAAAAACTTTGGATGCTCTCTCTTGTAATCACAAACTCCTTGTGTCTTACCCAACACTCAATACATTCTCCGTTGACAGTGGCATTGGAGAAGAACTCCCTGATAATCTCTGAATAAACCACTCCAGTCGGGTTTAGTAGCTTGGTCCAAGTTCTATCTTTAAACACTTCAGGGATGAAAGTGTCCTCAAGAGTCTCTAACTGGACTACCCGTTCCATGATGATCGTCTTGTCCTTGTAGCAATCATTGTACTTCATATTAGCTTCTATAGACTTGAAATGATCAGAATCAGTTCGGGCTCGCTTTGAGGACGATTTCTTCTTAGCTACATGCTTGGTGGGAGACATCTGCACAATTGCACAAGAAAAAAATGCACATACACAAACCATAACACACAACTTGATTAGATTCAAGTTAGTTCCCAAAACAGAAGAAAAATTCACTTAAAACAGAGCATAAACAACTTTAAACGGCATGCTTAAACATACAAACCCATAAAGCATTAACACAATGCATAAAACTAAGAGACCGTGCATGTGTGTGCATATGTGTGCAAGTGCTAATGAGTGTGTTCGGCATGAGATGCATGAAGGGTGCCTAAGTGTGCCTAGGTGTGTGTCAAGAATATGCAATATGTGCAAAATGTATGAAACACACTATCAATGACCAAATTGAGTGAAACTTGGTCATACAAGTGAGAACCCATAGATTTAAATCACTTGATTTCAATTTTGGCACAAAAATGTCACTCAGACATTTTGTCGAACACCTAATATGCACAAATGCAAATATGACATGAATAATGCATGAACATGGAGAAAACATGCCTAAATACACTTTAAAATGCCACAAGGGGCCAACACATAAGCACAAACAACAAATGGGACACAACCCAATCAAAATATTTGAGAAAAATTCACCCAATTTTGAAAACTAACCCAAAGTTTCAAAAATCCCCAATTATCAAAAACCCTAACAAACAATCTGCATAATCTAAGCAAAAATTAAAAAGGAATTGATTATCAAACATACCTTGAAGAAGAGAATGCAGAAAAAATGCTTGGATTGAAGGGGATAAAATGGAATAGTGATTTGGGTTGAAACGGTTCGAGAGAGGTTGAGCGAGGGAAGTTTTTGTGATTTGAAAAAACTGTCACATCAGCTATATAAAAACTGAAAACAAGCGTTTTTCGCGGGTTAGAGAGCTCTATATCTCTTTTCATTTGGAGATTTAAATTTAGAGAGCTCTCTTAAGAAAAAGATAAAAGTGGGAAGATATATAGGCATGAGTCTATGCATGTCTCAAGATCAACAAAACCATTCACTAATCATTCATGACAAGGTTGAAGATCTATTTACAACAGTCACATAGATTTCAGAATTTCTTCCACAATGATATGAGTGCATGAGAGACAAGCTAAACTCGTTAAATGCACAAAGTCATAAGTACAAAGGTACAAGGCAAAACATGCTTTGAGACAAAACTCAACAAAGTGATCAAACTTTTTGGATTTTTCAATTTTTATGGGTTTTTGAAATTTTGAACACACCCAAAAATAGAACAAGAAAAGAAAGATCGACAAAAACACCAAAAAACAAAATCATGAAAAGATGCAACAGCAAATGTCCCTAAACATTGAAAGAATTTATGCATGGACATGTTATAATGCTTATGTATGAGTACCCCTCTTCACTCACACGTCATATGAATTTGGGGTGATATCCTTAAGTGATTGGGTACGAGAATTTGGACTGTCAAACCTTCTGGTGAAACTCTCCAAGCAAGTGGTGAAGGCATCGATCATTTTCATCACGTCCATCATACCGGGATCACGGTTTTAACTTCTCGGTTGTTCATCACCCCAAGACCTCATGTCATTTCTCCTTCCTTGTGACCGAGGTGCGCTTGCATTGTTGTCTGATCTTAGCTTTTGACAGTTGGGTCTGGTATGTCCTTGCAGTCCGCAGTAATGACACACATAATCCATTCTAGGACCCCGTTGTGATCTTGGGAGAGATCTTCCTCTGGTTTCATGTTTAACCACAGATTGATTTCGGGGCTTATTCACCATTCGTTGCTCAGCCACATTCTTCTTCTTTATGTCCTCAACTTTTTCAAGAATGGGCTTTTCTACAATCGTCTTGTTTGCCTTCACAAACTTTACTTCTTTGGTGACTTTGACTGATGAGCTGCTTCCTCCGGTGTATCCCAACCTGGACTTGTCTGAAGAAGGTTTTTGAGATGAGATAACATCATCTAACTTCTGGGAGGAGACTCTCTCTATCTTGGCATGAGCTTGCACTATCTCTTGCTCAAGAAACCTCATCTTCGTATAGGTTTCAGACAACTTGCCATTTAGAGTCTCAATCTCACACTTAGTCTCTTTATATCTGACCAAGAGACTTATGTAATCTTCCTCAGCTTTCTTCATTTTCCTCACAGCTGCCTTGGCTACTCTGATATACTCTCCCGACTTCTCAAGTAGTAAGGAGTAATTTTCTTGAAGATTTGCTGTATTCTCTTCCTCTTCAGCATCTGATTCTTCCACAATCCCAATAGACTCTGAATCAGAATGCTCACCAAGTTCCTTCACAAGTGCACCCAAATCCTCTGATGACTCCACATGAGCAATGGTCATGAAGGCGGAGTAGTTTTCCTCTCCGTCACAGCTCTCTTCCGAGTCAGAATCAGAGGAGTCAGAATCACTGAGTGTCGTGGCATAAGCTTTGCCTTTTCCCCTCGGAAAATTTGGACACTCCTTCTTTAGATGTCCATGGCCGTTGCACTCATAGCATACAATGTTTGAAGAAGGTTAAAATTCCCTCCTTTCTTTCCTTGTAAACTCTTTCCTATCACCTTTTGAAGATAAAATTTTCCTCTGTTGAATGGTTTTCCACTGTTTTTCATCTTTAGAAATTTTCGGAAGTTTTTCGCAAGGTATACAACTTCTTTCTCCACTCCATCTTCTTCGGAAGGAACATCCATTCTTTCGGTGATGGTTTTAAGGGCAAGCGATTTACTCGTCTTGTGGGAAGGCAGTCCAAGCTCATACGTTTGGAGTGATCCAATGAGCTCTTGGACCTTAATTTCATCCAAATCCTTGCTTTCCTCTATGGCTGTGACTTTTGCCCGAAAGCTCTCCGGTAAGGACCTCAAAATTTTTTTCACCACCTTAGTCTCTTCAATCTTCTCCCCAAGATTGAATTTAGCAATTACAATTTCATTTAGCTTCCCATAGAATGAATCAAATGGTTCATTATCCCCCATCTTGAGCTCTTCAAATTTGGTGGTAAGCATCTGAAACTTTGTGTCCTTAACTTTCTTTGTACCCTCATATGTTGTCTCCAAAATCTTCCAAGCTTCCTTGGCTACCGTCATATGAGAGATCCTGTGAAATTCATCAGGAGACACACCACAGAAAATGGCATTTAAAGCTCTACTATTAGCATTTTCGGCTGCGAGAGCTGCCTTATCCCAAGTGGACTTAGGATCATCCAGCTTAGTCTAGCCTATCTCAACTGCATCCCACACGGTATCATCCATAGAACATAAAAATGCTCTCATTCTGACTTTCCAGAATGCATAATTGTTCCCATCAAAAAATGGTGGAACATTGAGCGATTGAGACCGGTCCATCTCAAAAAGGGTCAGGGATCACACTAAGGTATTTAAACCACAACAAGTGTACCCGCTCTGACACTAATTGAAAGCTCAAAAATGTGTTGAAAACACAAGAGCTATTTAGACCCCCAATTAAAATTATGGCTTGGTTGATTTTACACTAACTTAATGCTAAGTGCGGAATAGTGTAAACATAAGCGGATAAACAATACACCTACTCTAATCCATATTTAAAGCTACACAACAGTAAAAATGAAATAAACAAGAGTAGGGAAGAGGATGCAAACACAAAAAACACCGAGATGTGTTTTCGAAGAGGAAACCGAAGACCTTGGCGAAAAACCTCTTCGCCGCCCTCCAAGCGGAAATCGATCCACTAGACAATCAGTTAGGATACATGAGTTAGCAAGAGACCCTCCAAGCCTAATCTACCCGACGTACCTAAGCCCTCCAAGCTCCTACTCCAACAAGGCTTCTCGGAACCGTATCTTGTCTAGCACCCCGGATCCCGTAACAAGCTTCATGTTGCATCTGCCATTCCAGGCTTCTTCCAATGCTTCCCAGCAGCACCAAAATGTCACTCAACACTCTCAAAGGATGTGGTAAGTGTTTGGGCTATTAACCTCTCAATGGTGTGGAAATGGAGAGGGAAGGGTTGAGGAGATACCACAAGCAATTGTATAGAAAAAGGTGGGGATGTCAATCTTTAATTCCCAATGTGTTTGGCTAGGGTTTTCTCTCTGAAACATTCCTCAACATTTGTAGGTAAAGAGGGTATATATAAGATAGGTGAAAAATGTGTGAGTCATTCAGTACAGGCTGGCAGAACAACATGTCTCACGGGTGTCTCGCGGGAAGGCCTTACCTGCGAGATACTCGCGAGAGACAACTATCTCCACCTGGCCTGACTCTTCGCATTCCAGCACGTGCAGGGCACATGCTTCACTTCGTGGGAAGCTAAGTCGCGACATACCCGTGAGAATCCTTCATCCTCCAAATTGCTTGAGTCTTCACACACTCTCTATTACACAACCCTTACAACAAATCCCACAACAAATATAGGCTATACACGATTGAAAATAGTTACAATCAAATTTGGCACGGAATAAAAGCCAACAAAATACATAGTTGTAAATAACAACTTTACAAAGCATTAGAGATGGTAACGCTCAGGCATCAGTCGATTCAGCACTCCTACAAACCACCATTGGTAAGTAAACTGGACGCGAACCATTACCATCTCAAAGGGCAGGCAAGGATGCATACTGGAGGAAAATGTTATATTTCTCGCGAACCTTCCTCATAACGGCAAGATGTCCTACCATCAAGGTGAGACCCAGTCTTTGTCGCACTGAAAGTTTGATACGGTCTATACTCGCTTCGGTTCTTGGCTGAAGGAGGAAGGTCTTCCTTCTTTCTTGGTTGAAAGGTATAAACATCTTTGGCCTCTACCTCCTTTACCTAAACTGCATCGTCCAGGTTCTGGGCGGCATTCTTGGTTCTTGAAAGGGGCTTGGCTTCCTTGCCCTTACCTCAACCCAGGACCGTCTCATTCCCTAAGCCTTAATCACGATCTTGGCAAGGTCCCTGGAGATGCCTAGAGGGATGAGAACTTAAAGTTCCTGTTGAACTTAAGGATTTGTAAATGTGGAGGAATGATTCCCCCAAAGCACCTTATAGGAGGCAAAATCTAGCGGAAATTAATCCACACAGTACTTAAAGAGAGAGTCACATGCGAAATAACTCCCACCCAATTTTTGAAGAAATCCTCAACCATTGGATCTGCGTCGCTTCGCAAAGGCATTAATGAGAGCGCACTTTGTATACCAAAGTGCCAGGAACGCGCCTTGGACAGGTGAAGAGACTTCGATGCTGACGAAAGGCAAGACTTGACTAGCTATGGCAAAGACCCGAGGACATCAAAATCCTCCTCTCCGTCCGAGGATCTAGACAGCAGGATTTTGAAGGGCCATTGTGGGGCTAAAGAATTTACCGACCCCGGCCCATTTCATAATGAGCCCAAAGGCCCATGCCGAGGGTGAAGGAACGTCCGAGAACGAACCAAGAAAGCCTGTATTCTAGAGAGACATCGCCGAGGACAATCATGTCCCCGGCCAGCAAGATCATAGAAGGAAAGAGTGGCACGCCATCATGGTGGAGGGGTAGTTCAAGGAGAATTTGTCACCTCTACATTAAATACCCACAACTAACGTTTTGGCCGCATTAATGAGGAAACGACTTCTAAACAACGCTACCTCGATTACCACAACTCACAGAATACCAAAAAGGATGTCTGATGGGACAAATACTCAAGTATAGGCTTAGATGATTAATAAGTGGAAAGCTAAGATCATTGAAAGAGGACTATATAATATGAGAAACCCACCAAAATGGGGGAGGGGAGAGGGGGGACGATGGCAATCTTAAGAGCTCCTGCAACCACGGCCATCCAATATTAACAAGAACAGAGCTCCTCGGATGGTGCCGAGGACGAGCTTTCTTTGATAAACTCAGCTCATTTCTATTTGATCATCATGTAAATCCTTTTTAGTCGTTATCCGTTGCACTAAAGCCTAGGTCTTTGTTCCACTTTCTACAAATTCATTGTACCGGGTCCACTGGGCCTAAATCCCTTTCAATTTTGGGCTTAGCCCGAAAATGGAGACCCCACAATTGGCACCGTCTGTGGGAAGAGCTTGGGTGATAGTTAGTGCAACGGGTAGTTAAGATAAGACCAGGCCCTTATCGGCTAGAGCCCCCGTAGAAGGACATTATGGTGGCCAGTTTACTATGTGAATAAGACATTACATGAGACACACATAGATGTTGTCCTACCTCGGCTTCTGCTCAGGTCCATACTTCGAAGTAGCCCTCACGAATTCGATGGCCGAGTTTATTGGACCTCTATTGGAAGGAGTGACGGTAACACAGAGCAATTTAAGAAAGCTCCACGGTAGGGCTAGTTTTGGAAGGTATATACTGATATCTTCTAATCTATTGAAGTGTTAGATAGAACCAAGGCCTTGCGTGGGTCCTCGGACCACAAACCTATGGGGAAACCAACAACTTTTCATAATTATCTAAGTATTGAACAGAACCAAGGTCTTGCATGATCCTCAGACTCAAACTTGTGGAGAAACCAACAACTTTTGACAATTATCTAAGTATTAGATAGAACCAAGGTCTTGTATGGCTCCTCGGACCATAAACCTATGGGGAAACTAATAGCTTTCAACAACTACCTAAAAGTTGAATGGAATCAGGGCGTTGCACAGACCCTTGGACCATAGCCCCTGAAGAGATTAACTACCCCAAACATCTGTCTGGGTGACGAGCAAAATCTAAAAAGGGTCCAGCTCCTCGAATCACCTACCCTTTCCCCACTTAACAAAGACATGAGCAAAGGTCTTGCATGGCTCCTAGAACCACAAACCTATGGGAAACCAACAACTTTTTGTAATTATCTAAGTATTGGACAGAACCAGGGTCTTGCATGGTCCTTGGATTCAAACCTGTGGGGAAACAAAAAACTTTTGACAATTATCTAAGTATTGGACAGAACCAAGGTCTTACATAGCTCTTCGGACTACAAACCTATGGGGAAACTAATAGCTTTCAGCAACTACCTAAGGGTTGAATGGAATCAGGGCATTGCACAGACCCTTGGACCATAGCCCCCGAGGAGATTAACTACCCCAAACATTTGTCTGGGCGACGAGTAGAATTTAAAAGGGGTCCGGCTCCTCGGATCGCCTACCCTTTCCCCACTTAACAAAGACATGAGCAAAGGTTCTGCGTGATTCTTCGGACCACAAACCTATTGGGAAACCAACAACTTATGATAATTATCTAAGTATTGGACAGAACCAAGGTCTTGCATGGTCCTTAGACTTAAACCTGTGGGGAAACCAACAACTTTTGACAATTATCTAAGTATTGGACAGAACCAAGGTCTTGCATGGCTCCTCGGACCACAAACTTATGGGGAAACTAATAGCTTTCAGCAACTACCTAAGGGTTGAATGGAATCAGGGTGTTGCATGGACCCTTGGACCAGAGCCCTCGAGGAGATTAACTACCCCAAACATCTGTCTGGGCGACGAGCAGAATTTAAAAGGGTCCGACTCCTCGGATCGCCTACCCTTTCCCTACTCAACAAAGACGTGAGCAAAGGTCCTGCGTGGCTTCTCGGACCACAAACCTATGGGAAAACCAACAACTTTTATCGATTATCTAAGTGTTGGACAGAATTAAGATTTTGCATGGTCCTCGGACTCAATATCCTTTCACAGTTACACAGTTTGTGGTATAGAACACATGGGTATGTTAATGATTATTCCTACATGGCTTACTTATTTAGGACTAGTAGCTGAGTGCTGTAGTCGGCTTTGTTAAAGTCAAGGTGACGATTTTTCATTACCACCAACAACATTAGTTCCATGTCTCATTGAAAGGAAGAATGATAACACACACATTAAATAATCGCTACAGAGAAAGAAAAAAAAAAGATTCGTAAAGTAAAAAGTACATCCCTTTTTCATTAAATAAAGGAATGGTACATCATACACCAAATGGCTTAGGCAGGCTTGTTCTAAAGCTAACTACAAAAAGAGAGGCTGAGGCAGGCTTGTTTTAAAGCTAACTATAAAAAGAGAGGCTAAGGCAGGCTTGTTTTAAGGCTACCAACAGCAATCGAGCGGGTGCGAGTGGTACTGGCGATGAGAAAGGAGAAGAAGTGGAAGCGCCTGATGGCCCCATCCCAAGACGTTCCCTTGATTCTCTCCCAATTTCATGATAATTAAGCATTGGAGATGGCAACGCTCGGGCATCAGTCGATTCAGCACTCCTACAAACCTCCATTAGTAAGTAAACTAGACGCGAACCATTACCATCTCAAAGGGCAGGCAAGGACGCATACTTGAGGAAAATGTTATATTTCTCGCGAACCTTCCTCCTAATAGCAAGATGTACTACCATCAAGGTCAAACCCAGTCTTTGTCGCACTGAAAGTCTGGTACGATCTATGCCCGCTTCGGTTCTTGGTTAAAGGAGGAAGGTCTTCCTTCTTGCTCGGTTGAAAGGTTTGAATGTCTTTGGCCTCTGCCTCTTTCACCTCAACTATGTTGTCCAGGCTCTGGGCGGCGTTCTTGGTTCCTGAAAGGGGCTTGGCTTCCTTGCCCTTGCCTCAACCCAGGACCGTCTCATTCCTTAAGCCTTGATCACGATCTTTGCAAGGTCCCTGAAGATGCCTAGAAGACTGAGAACTTAACGTTCCTGTTGAACTTAAGGATTTGTAAATATGGAGGAACGATTCCCCTAGAGCACCTTATATAGGAGGCAAAATCCAACGTAAATTAATTCGTACGAAACTCAAAGAGAGAGTCACAGGCAAAATAACTCCTGCCTAATTTTCGAAGAAATCCTTAACCGTTGGATCTGCGTCACTTCGCAAAGGCAATGATGAGAGCGCGCTTCGTATACCAAAGCGCCAAGAACGCGCCTTGGGCAGTTGAAGAGACTTAGATGCTAACGAAAGGCATGACTTGACGAGCTATGGCAAAGACCCAAGGACATCAAAATCCTCCTCTCCGTCCGAGGATTTGGACAGCAGGATTTTGAAGGGCTATTGTAGGGCCAGAGAATTTAGCGACCCCGGCCCATTTCATAATGAGCCCAAGACCCATGTCGAGGGCGAAGGAACGTCCGAGAACGAACCAAGAAAGCCCGTATTGCCGAGAGACATCACTAAGGACAATCCTGTCCCCGGCCAGCAAGATCATAGAAAGGAAGAGTGGCATGCCATTATGGTGGAGGGGCAATTCAAAGAGAAACTATCACCTTCACATTAAATACCCACAACTAACGTTTTGGCCACATTAATGAGGAAACGACCTCTAAATAGCGTTACTTCGATTACCGCAACTCACAAAATACCAGAAAGGATATCTGATGAGACAAACACTCAAGTATAGGCTTAAATGATTAACAAGTGGAAAGCTAGGATCATTGAAAGATGACTATATAATAGGAGAAACCCACCAAAAAGGGGGGGGGGGGGGTACGATGGCAATCTCAAGTGCTCCTGCGACCACGGCCATCCAATATTAACAAGAACGGAGCTCCTCGGATGGTGCCGAGGACGAGCTTTCTTTGATAAACTTAGCTCATTTCTATTTGATCATCATGTAAATCCTTTTTAATTGTTGTCCGTTGCACTAAAGCCTAGCTCTTTAGCCCACTCTTTACAAATTCATTGTATCTGGTCCATTAGACCTAGATCCCATTCATTTTTGGGCTTGGCCCGAAAATCGAGACCCTACATATGTTATGATTGAATTGTCAACCTTAAGAATATGTTCTGGATTCTCTAAAAGAAGTGGATATAAATATTTTGATATTTTCGGTTGCTCCTATCTTAATGAAGAAGTTATTAAATGTGTTCATTGATTGGTTAGATTGGAGATGCTAATTTCACAAGGAGGAAATTTTTGAACCGTGTGAACTTTATACTGTTGCGAACAGGAAAAATCTTAGGATTTTTGTTTTTGTTTTATTTATTTTATGGTTGAAAATTTTAGGTACTTTTTTTTTTTTAAGATAGTTACTACTTCTTTTGTCTCAGTTTGTTTGTCCTCTATTTCATTTTGAGATGTTCTAAAATATTGTCATGTTTCTAAATGTAAAAGTTATTAACTTACTAATATTCCTATTATACTTTTATTTTATTTTCAAAACTATTTGAAAAGAAAACTAACAAATATTTAAAAAAATCAATCTAATTAAGGTACCTTTTGTTTAAAGCCTGTATTTTGTATCCAAGAGTTAGACCTTTTTGGACATACACCGCTATAAGTTTATTTAAAAAAACATTCTCTCCTCCCCCCGTGTGTGTGTGTTAAAAATACTTAGTATTCAAAAAAAAAAAAATTTTGAGGCACCATTTTAGTTACCTCATTAAGAATAACTCTTTTAAAACAAAAGTTGATAAATTTATTTAAATGTAATTTTGAAAACTTATACATTTTTATAAGGCAAACAAGACAATAAATGATGTTTCCTTCAAAATTTTGACTTTTCAAATAGGACAAACAAATTGGGACGGAGAAAGTATATATTATTAAACCCGCAGCTTGAACCCTCTCCTACCTCCTAAACCCCCAAGTATTTTGTGTATAAGAATGTGTTAATTAAGTTACAAGACTTTTAGCAAATCTTAAATATTTAAAGCTTGCTACACTCAAAGAATGACATTAATTGATTGAAGTTCTATTTCGCTAATCACAGTGTAATATTCATGTTATTACTGTTGTTGTCACACAGAGAATGACATTTATTTTGCTTCGTTGTTATTACTGTTGAACATATTTTTGATGAAGTCTCATTTGTGAAATTTGATTGTAATTAGTTTACCATTTTTGTTGAATAGAATGCATGACTTTTTCTTTTTGTTATTGTTTTAATGCAAGAGAGTTCCACTGACCCAACCAATAACATAATGAAAACTTCAAAAGAAAAATATAAATTACAAATAAGAATTGTTAAAATCTATTATATGAGTTGGAATTTACTTGCGCATCGCGCCCTCACGCTAGTATTATATAAAATGATGATTATGAAATATATCTAGTCGAGCCTTCATAAAAAAAATAAAATAAAATAAAAAATAAAAAAAATGCTCTAGTCAAGCCTCACATCCCACATGCTACTTACCATGTATCACGATTATACTGCAACAATATGAGAGTACACTTCACTCTTATGTATTAGCCCTCCCTTATTTGCTTACTACATATTACAAATTGAAGTAAACGGGGGATGACTGTACCTATGTTGTACTTTTCCTATTATAAACATAAGATTTTGCAAAATATACATATGCAGCCAATGCTATTGCACTGAGTCCTGCAAGTAGCCAATAGAAGTAATCAAGATGTGCCCGATTAAGATTATCAGCAAACCAACTATTTTTGCCATCCATGCTGGTCACTTCTTCAATGACAGAGACGAGAAAGCTACTTAAAAAATTCCCGACCCCAAAAATACTGAGATAGAGGGCGAGACCCACACTTCTTAATTCAATTGGGACCTGATCATAGAAGAATTCTTGTAAGCCAACCACAGTGAAAACATCAGCAATTCCTGACAAAACATATTGAGGAAGAAGCCACCATGCACTCATTGGAATAGTCACATTTGGCATATCAACTAGCTCATATTCTTCAGCAATTTTGAGCCTTTTCATTTCAACTAGAGCTGCAACTACAACGCAAATGGCAGAGAAAAGCATCCCAATTCCAATTCTCTGTAACATCGTGATACCAGAGGGATTTCTAGTAAAAGCTCTTGCTATAGGAACAAAGATGCGATCATATATAGGAATGACGAGAATAATGGACAGGTTGACAAAGAACTGTAGTGAAGCAGCTGGTATCTCAAAACCAGGAAAAATTGTTCTGTCCATAGTAGCACCTTGCTTGGTAAAGAAAGTTGAGATCTGAGCATACACAACAGCATATCCCAAGCTCGTAACCCATATTGGAACAAGCCTCACAGTCTTTGCTTCTTCAATGTTCCTGAAAGAACAAACCTTGCCTTCTTCTTTTGAACCATCTGGGGACAACAAGGCTTTGTTAAGAAACCTGCAATATCAGAGGATTCAGATGGCCCTATAAGAGGACTTGTTATCTAATTTAATTAACTGATTCAAAGTAGTTTTAGTGAGTCAACTTCTATTGCAAGAGGAAGACTTGTCCAGTACCTACGAATCACATTATGGCATTCTTAATATAAGAGAAGTTCCTTTTACAATTTTCAAATTTGTTTCCCTTTCTTTGGAAAAGCATAAGTCCCTTTGTGTCATGCTAAAAAGTTGCATCCTAAAAAGATGTAAGAGCCCTCTAATTTGGGACCAATGTCAGGTGGTAATTGGTATGTGTAGCTTTAGGTAAGCGAATAACCACATAACATGGATACTGAGCCCCCAACTTATTGTTTTTGGTGGAAGACAGTTGCCATTACATAAAAACCCGATCTCAATCTTAAAAAGCTTGCACTTAATGCACCAAGCTCCCATTTTTATAATATTTGGGAGATGTGATTAATAAGCAGCCTTACTGCCCCCCCTCCTTTTTTTTTTTTTTTTTGCAAGATCTTATTCTTAAGGAGTGTTAAGGTCAAAGGCTGTTTATAAAATCTTATAGAAGCACAAAAGAGAGTCTGTTTGGGAGTAATTATTAGGTACTCCCGGAGCACGGAAAATGATGTTCTTTCTTCTAACATTTATAATAGAGTCCACTTATTAAATTTTTGGTGTGATCCACCATGAATTTGAGAAGATGGAGTACCATTTCTCTATACTCTGAGAGTACCTAAGAATTTTCCTCCGTTTGGAAGCCTCTTGATAAATTAATTTTACTATTTCCAAGTTCTTTTGAAATTGTCAAAGACATTGCGAGTATACTAAAATAAAAGCTTATCTAAGACTTCAAATGTACTTAATTTATCTATTTCCCCTTCCTCTTAATTTATCAGCATATGATGAAATGCACTTATCTTACTTGAATTGTTCAGAGCTATGGTGTGGCAGGGTTGCATGAGCTTCCTCTTCAATAATTATTGGCAAAGGGTTAGTCCGCCAATTTTTAACAGCAGCAACAAAGACTCGACCAATCCTGAGAAATGGGCTTTCCTCATTCCCTTTAACACTATATCGATAAGTCCTGGTACCAAGCAAGAAAACGCCCAATGCAGCAATCATCAGAATACAAGGAATTCCAAATCCCAAACCCCAACTAAGGTTTTCTTGTATGTAGCATGTGACCAAATTTGTAACAGCAGCACCCCCACATATACCAAAATACCACCAGTTGAAGAATGAGCTTTTGGCTTTGCACTCCTCAGGATCTAGTCCATCAAACTGATCAGCTCCAAAAGCCTGAACACAAGGTTTGTGTCCACCTTGCCCAACTGCGACTATATAAAGAGATAAGAAGAATAAAATTACTTGGAGCTGACAAGTAGAACGTAACATAATTTTGTTGGCGTCTATGTAATCAGGAGTGCTTAGAGAAGGAAGCATAGCCGACACAGTCAGCAAGCCTAGTCCCTGTGATTCATCCCAATCCAAGTCAAAGATTATTTAACAGAAAAATATGACAGAAACTTCTAACACAATGCTGAATAAGGCATTTCTCTCAAACTCAAGATTACGTATAAATTAAGGTTCAGCATGTGCCTTTTATTTAGTGGGCTAGCACAGTAAATAAATATATATATATATATATATTATACGGGTTAATTAGTTCTGTTAGTTCAGGTGTTAATTTGCTCTGTTTTTTCTTTTAGCACATAGCATATCAAGCAAGAACAGAATAGGATTGAGGAATAAAAAATTTTGCACCTTGCCTTTCCACAGACTCATGTACAATGTTGACTGTCTCAAGAGCATTCATACAAGATTAGACCGTCAACATTGTATTTAAGATGCCATATATGGGGACTTGTGTCTAGGAAAGATATTAGAAAAATGTTAAGTATTGGACGAGGTTGAATTTGGTCTCTCAACCATTAATTTCAAAACCAATACGATGTCATCCTTGAGTCTCCCTCGCACTACCCATCAAAAAAAAAAGGCTAATAGTTGAAATTGACTTGATTTCTGAATTTTTTTACATGTTTTATAATAACCTTTTCATGTGTGCCCAATTGCCATATTAGCTAGTTTTGTATAAACTTAAGAGGGAAGAACTAAGAACCTAATCGATATTGAAAGTTAATGGACCAAATTAAACAACTAAAAACTTTAAATTTGACATGTTTTATCAACTTCTACAAATTTCTCTTTCAAGGTAAATAGGCTATAGATGAGAAAAAAATATCAATCAACCAGCAAATTGGAGAAGCATTTAAGTTCAAAATAGCTTTAGTCTATTTGAAGCCCATTACAAATGTATCCTTACAAAGTCAGACCCTAGATTTATTCAACTTTAATTCATGGCCAGAAAATGGAAAGGATCCAAATCCATAATGAAGATGTTAATATATTTAAATGTATTTAGGCTTTGTATTAGGGGGTGAGGGGGAGTTGAACTTGATCTTTCAAGAGGGGCAAGTTTCACAAAATAAAGCAGAGTCTATAGCTGTAGGGTTGGGCTGCATGTCATTCTTATCCCACATGTGTGGTTCTTACATACACGGTTTTACGAGTGTGGATTTTACATAAGAGTTGTTTCAGGAAGTGACCACGCAAATGAAACCAATACTATTACTTTTCTTATTTAATATAGATATATATATATATATATATATTAAAAAAAAAAACTATTACTTGAATAAATAAAGTCCTGAGCACAAAAGAATAAATTGGCGATGTACAAGACATTTAGCACAAGCAGCTATTTAATTCCATGGTTCCAAAGTTCAAAGCAAAGAACAAGAAGCTATTGTTAGAGCTCCAAATTATTATACAATGGATATTAGTAAGTGAAAAAAATGCCGTTAGTGGAACCCAAACGAGAAAATGTTAGTGCATAAAAAAAATGTGTGGTTAGGAGAGAGACACAGACGTACCAAGATGTAGATAAGAGAAGCAACGACAATGGTGCGGTAGCGACCCAGAAAAGAATCAGCTAGGAATGCTCCCAAAAGAGGAAGCAACGACGCTGTTCCGGACCAAACGTTAACGTTCTCCGCCGCAGTGGCTGTGGACTGACCCAGCGGTCCCGTCAAATACGTTATCAAGTTCGCGCTTATCCCGTAGTATGCAAACCTCTCCGCCACTTCCACACCTATATATAACATATCTATCACAAAACCCACACACAAAAACAAATATATGAAATAATTAGTGGGTACTGTACTACTCATGTAGTGTTAGAAGTGTTACCTATGATGAAATATGATGACCTCCAGCCACCAGTGTTCGATCGGAGGACTGGGCGGCCTCTGTAGTCTACGGCCCCATCCACAGTGTCTGTCAGTGACACAAGTGGGTTGTCCATGTTAGCTAGGGCCGCCTATCTTCTTTGCTTTCCTCCTACTTTGGACTTTCCCAACACTTCTGAACCGTTAAAAAGAGTTTTCCTAAAAGCAAGCAAGCAGGCAACAACCACGAAACCAGGGTAAACATATTTCGTTTTCGTACTTCATCAACATGTTCCTTCCATCCTTCCACCTGTTTCTTCTTTTTCATTTTTTCTTTTTTGTAAAATGGAAGGAATAAGCAATCAAATGGGGAACATATTTAATAATTTTTTTTTTCTTATTCTCATGTAGTGTTTTTCTTCCTTTACAATTTAATTTAACATGGACCATTCATATTAGCTTTTATAATTTTAGTTGTACAATTTTAATTTTCTTTGCACGCGCTTTTTTTTTTTTTTAATTTTTTTTTTGAAAAATTAGTATTATTATTGTGATGTATGAAAACTTATAAGTATTGTTATTTTAAATATTGGGTAGAACTGTAGAAGTAACCATTTAACTAAAAACATAATCATAATCATAGGGCGTGTTTTTTCTTATCTATACTCTAAATTGATGAGGCAAGGGACATGCATACATGGGTTTGAAATAGTGCTATGACAATAATATACAATCTAAATTTGGATATAGCAAGGAATTTATTTCATTGACTACTGATTTCTTCCAAAGCATACCGACGGCTCAAGGATCATGTAAAATCAAATGTAAAATTTAGTTGTTTGATGCCATACAACCACTATATTTAAAGGAAACCTAAGTTATCATCTAATTGGGGAATTTTTAGATAATCCTAACAAACTATATAATAATTTCATTAATATAAATCTATCCAAAAAATGGAATATATCTCCATTAATTTGATAATTCTTACATTGATGACATTTAAAAAAAAAAAAAATTCATATTTCCTTATATCTATCAATCACGTTTTCTTCTCTCTCTTTTTTTTTTTTTTTTTTTTCATTTTTTTATATTAACATTTATTAGAAATTATAATTTCAATAGGATTTAAACTCTATAATTACATCAAATGAGACTCAACAAATATATATCATTTTTAATTTCAATAGGATTTAAAATAAAAATTGGACCTGTGGTTATCTTCTCTTTGCAAAAAATGGTTAAATTCTCATTAATTGTGGCAGTTCACTTTTAGATAAAATAGAAACTCTATTAACTAAGCTTTAGGAAATTTAAAATTCTATTTCAAAAAATTTCCAGAACATTAGATTTTATTTTAATTATTTTAATAATTTTATATTGAAAAAGAATAAAATTTATACATTACATACAATTATTACCTTAGTTACCTTCTAAATGATGGAGGATATGAGAATGCAATTTGTAGATCTACTATCAAGATAACATAGATTAGATTGGTGGTGGATAGTAGATTTAATTGTAGTTGAGTATTGTGTGAAGTCATCACTATAGAATAGCTCATGCCAGGATGTGTTATGTGGAATCAATGATATAAAAGAAAAAGAATTTTTCTAAACAATTATATGAAACAAAAAATTACTTATTTTCATTCATTTTCAAGTTATACATTTTTTTTAAGTCAAGTCATAGACCTTTAAACAAAATAAATACTTTATGTTTTTATTTAACTATCTCGTACGTTGCACGGGTTAGCGACTAGTTTGAATGAATTGTAAAGAGTTATTTATATGCATATATGTGAGAAACAAGCGCATAATTATAATTTTGCACAGTGGAGACGTTCTATACACCACCTAATTTGCAATGGGATAATTTGATGTCTAATGTTCTTCCAAATGGTTAATTATTATTAATTTTTGGCTAATATAGTTTGGAGCTATTCTACAAAAAGAAGTTTAATTATTATAATTTTTTATCTAGGTTGTGATCGTCGTAGCCCAAGAACTAGCACATTAGTGGTTTGGCAATCTTGTAACGATGAAAATGGTGGACTCATTTGTGGCTAAATGAGGGGTTCACAACATGGGTACGTATTTATTGCATTGGGTTGTAATTGATCCAAACTGAGCTGTTTATCAAAATTTCAATATTGGTTTATTTAAAATTATAGGCTAAATTGCAAAGTACACTCCTAACTTTTGGGGGTGATTGGATTTTACACACCAACGTTTCAAAACTTTGATTTTACACCCCAACGTTTGGTTTCGTTAGCAAATCACACTCCCGGTTAGTTTTTGCTGTTAACTGCCAAGTTATCTTGCTGACGTGTTTTTTTTTTTTTTAGCCAAATAAGCTCAAAACAACACAGTTGCAAGGGAAATAATGTGATGACTAGGCACATGCCTAACGGCACCATTTTCCCCAAAGAGAAAACAAACATAATCTCAAAATCCTAAATCTAAACCCACACCACAGCCCTTAGCTCCCCTAACCACAGAACTTGTCCCCACCAGACTCCTCTTCTCCACACTCAAATCCCAACCTCACACCTCTTCTTTTCCCACGATCCCCACTAGATCCCCTCACAAAACCAACCACATCACCACCATCACCACCACCTTGCTCCAAATCCCACTCCAACACTTTCCTAAACTACTCTTGCCTTTTCACCCAAAACCCATTTCTCTCCATCCCTTCCCTCTCTCTCTCTCCCTCTCTCTCTCTCCCCTCATCATCCTCTTCTTCTATATCCTCATCAAAACCGCTCAAGCCCACTTCTCCATTGTAACTACCAAGCTAACTAACCAACTGAATCTCTCTCCCACTATTGGTGTTATTACTCTTTTGGCCTTAGGCAATGGCGCCCTTGATGTCTTCGTATCGGTTGCTACGGTCCGAGAAGGCCAGTACCGAACTGGGTTCAAAGCAATACTCTCTACGGGGACCTTTGTCTCTGCTTTTGTTGTTGGTTTCGTGGCAATCTACGCTACACCTTTTTTGTTGAACCCTGTGACTTTGTGAGGGACGTGTTTTTTACTTGGTGGCGGCATTGTTTTTGTTCTATGTGTTTCTTAGTGCCGAGATTTTTCTGTGGCAGGCTGTTGGGTTTGTTGGGTTTTATGTGTTTTTTGTTTGGATTGTGTTTTGGATGGATTTTGGATTGGGTGGAGGGAGGAGGAAGATTGGGACTGAGCTGGGTTTAGATTTAGGATTTTGAGATTTTGTTTGTTTTCTCTTTGGGCAAGACAGTGCCATTTAGCATGTGCATCATTTCCCTTGCAACTATGTCGTTTTGAGCTTATTTGGCTAAAAAAAAAACACGTCAGCAATATGACTTGGCAGTTAACAGCAAAAACTAACTGGGGGTGTGATTTGCTAACAAAACCAAACATTGGGGTGTAAAATCAAAGTTTCGAAACATTGGGGTGTAAAATCCAATCACACCCAAACGTTAGGGGTGTACTTTGCAATTTAGCCAAAATTATATTTTAAACATGAGCCAGGCTCAATTTTATCACCAAGCTAAAAAAATATGTTCATCCTTACTACATCATTTATTTAGTTCATTAAGCTGAAGCTTGTTCACACATCTTTTGATTAAATTATTTCCTTCTCATATAAAGTCATGGTTAACTGTAAAAAATACATGCTCACATATATTTACTCGATAGACAACTACTCTTCATTTATGGCTCTATAAAAAGAAAGTTCATTAACCTTGTATTCACACATAACTTTTGACCATGAATTAGATTATTTATATGACCAATTGAATAAGTCAAAAAACCGATAATTTTGTATTTTTTATGACCTTATCTATAATTTTTTTTTTTATTTAAGAAAGTTAATTTTTATATTTTATTATATATATACAAGTCAAGCCTCAACCTTAGGTTCATGAACCTATCCATTAACAATTTCATAACAAAATCTCAGGTGTTAAATTGTTATTACTTCTAATCTAGTTCAAACAGTGACATTACTTTTTACCCATCAATAACAACTTGTCACTTAAGATTTATTGTGATAATTGTTTGCCTCTTTTGTTATCTCTCTCTCTTCTTTTTTTTTTTCATTTTTTTATTATATATATATATATATATATCAATTGGGTATGGTCTTGGAGTTGGGTATATGTTTTGGGTTGAGTATACTTCGATTATATTTTATATTGAATTGAATGAAATCCCTTGATTTAAAACTTGATTAAAACTATATTTTTGGCTAAACTGATTATGAAGTCAGTTGTGATTCAATTTAGGTATGATTTTGGAGTTTGGTACTCAAAGAATCAATTCATGTGATACAAAATTGAATTTGTTATAATGAAGTTCACAAAAAGCATTGCCTAGCTAGAAACATCTAGTTCTAGTAGTACGTACTCCAAAGTAAACTGATTCCTTACTAATGATCATAATGATCATAATGACTCCATGATGCGCACGGAAAGTAATATTAAAGACCCCAATCCCGGAAATAAAGGAGCACATAACGGTGACAGCTTGATTTCAGTTCCAATTTCCTACGTGAATATGGGTAACGGCAAGGAGGGAAACCCTAGTGGATTAAGTGAGCCAACACGTGACTGCAACATGCCACGTGACTTTCAAAAAAGGGGAAAAACAAAGGAGAAAAAATGGAAAAGAAGGGCTCGGGTTGCACAGCCAAATACAACTGAGAAAGCAAAAATAGATGGGAAGGGAAGAAAGAAAAAAGAAGTCTACACCGAGGGGGGAGAAAATACTAATAGTGGCAGTACAAAGTGTAACAAAACCATGGTGACTTCTTTAGATTGCATAACGGCAAAGGCTGAAACCTAGTCCTGTCAAGCACAATGATTGTCCTAAGTTGGAACTGCTGGGGGCTTGAGAACCTCCATGCAGTCACAATCCTCTCTCATTTAGTGAAAGAAAAAGCTCCCCATGTTTTGTTTCTTATGGAGACGAAACAAACCGTAGAGGAGATGAAAAAAATTAAGGAGGATTTGAGATACGATGGAATGTTGGCAATACCATGTGTTCAGAGAGCAAGGGGGTTGGCTATGCTATGGAAGTCCGAGGTATTACTAGACATTCAAACATACTCTCTGAACCATATTGATGCTCACATTCTCAACGATCCTTCTTCACCATGGAGGTTGACAGGCTTCTATGGTAGACCGGAGGAATATCGGAAGCATGAATCTTGGAGTTATCTATGTCACCTGAATTCAACAGCCTCATTGCCGTGGGTGTGTGTAGGGGATTATAATGAAATCCTGATGTCCAATGAATAACAAGGGGGTCCACCAAGGGCAAGTCGGTTGATGGAGGATTTTCGACGTGCTTTATTACACTGTGGCCTTATTGATCTGGGTTTCAGTGGGAATAAGTTCACTTGGAGAAATGGTCATCCTGGAGATGCTTTCGTTCAAGAGAGACTAGACAGGGCCTGTGCTACATGTGAATGGAGAAAGTTATTCCCTCACAGCAAGGTCACTCATTTACATACGGCCTACTCGGATCACGTCCCTATTCTACTCACAACTCAAGGGGTTACACACTCAATTAGACGAAAGAAGATACCAAAGCGATTTGAAGAAAAATGGGCTTCTCATCTGGAATGTGAGAAAATAATTTGGGAAGCTTGGAATGGTACAAACCCCATAGGCAGCCCCATGTTTAGGCTCTTTGAAAAAATAAACAAGTGTCGCATGGCCTTGGTGGGGTGGAGTCGAAACATGGGAAGCTTGAGGGAACGTATTGATGAAAAATATATAGAATTGGAGGCGGTAACAGAGATGAACAATGCCGACAATATTGGCCAGATTAATAGGGTGCGGGATGAGATCAATGCATTACTAC
>NW_027069775.1:328485-410762 GCF_002906115.3 Quercus suber | reverse complement strand
AAGCTTACTCAAACATGCACATATAGGACCTAATATGTTTAAGTAGCTTCATTAGTTACAAAATATGTTTAAAAAGATTCTATAAGCTCAAATGTGCTGTCCAAAAAATCTGTCCAAATTGTCATATATGCTCCCAAAAATCTGTCAAAGTCTTCCATGTCCAAAAATTACTGTCAAAGTGTCCACTGGTTGTTATAACTATGTAATATGTTGTCCAACTATTGTGCAAAAAACAAGGAAAACAACCAAATATGGTGGTTTTCAAAGTTTATCAATATCAGGATCTATTAAAGCCTGCAAAATATGCCACCAAATATGAATTAGTAAATGAAAAAAAAAAAAAAAAAAAACTAAAGGAAAATATAAGTTCAAGTTATAGAAAAATTCATAAGGACTGTGCACGTCCAACCAAAAATCCACAATCAAAAGATTCCTACACATGACATTTAAACAAATCAATATTTCATTTTCTATGCTAATGAAAGTAACTGGTAGCAGGATATTAGACAAGATTTATAAGTAATAGCAATAATTGGTTATAGTCTTCCAAACCAATTTTTAAACCCAGCAAAAAAAACCATAGTTGCTAATAGTCTTCCAAACAGTCACGATGAACAACAACAACAATATTCAGAACTCAAAATACCTAAAAATCATATTCAACAGAAATTATACTTAAACTCAAACTCCATAAAAATTAGTAAATAAATCCTTGCCACCAACAATAAATACCCATTCAAAACCAACAAAACCGTCAGCTCTTAAGGTATAGAACTCAGCTATGGTAATAATCATAAGGACAAATATTCAAACTTCAAATATAATGCAATTTAAGGAAATAATTATCTTTAAAAAACAATGTTTTTTTTTAATTGCAATAAATTCAATGAAAATCAGACCTAAACAAATTGAAAACCATTGCATTTGTCACTGTCATGGAGAATGCCGAGAAACGATGGAGTGGTAGGAGTGGTGGTCCTTGGCGGCGAATATATGGGAGCGGCATCAGCTGAGTGAGAAAGTGAATGGGGCGGAATCGGCGAAGGGGGAAGCGGGTGAAGAGGAGAAATGGAGATATGGTCAAGCGAGATCGGCGGCCACTGTATGTGGCCGTGAGTCTTTGGCCGGTCCGGGGTTCCGAGAAAAACAAAGGTGGAGGAGGAGGATGAGAGGGGCTTGGCTTGGCTGTGTGTTGTTTGGGTTAGATTGAGAGAGTTGCCGGTCTGGGGTTACTGAAGAAAAACAGAGGTGGAGGAGGATGAGAGGGAGGAAGCTCTTACCGGTTTGAGGTTGCTGAGAAAACAGAGGTAGAGGAGATGAGAGAGAGGAGAGAGGCGTTTGTGTTTGAGGAGAAGACTTTTTGATTAACGCTGTTAATGTTAGGGTTAACAGCAATCCTCTTAAAATGTGCCATGTGCGTTGCACATGACTTTGCTTATGTGTTTCTTTTAAGCGTTTGACACCTGTTCCTGTTTGCAGCAGTTGCTGCAAACATGTTTAGGGAAGGGTTAATGTGGAAGGTATATTTGGGCAACAACCCTTCATACGTTTGGAGAAGTCTGCTAGCTATGAGAGGTGATTAGGGAAGGGTTAATGTGGAAGGTAGGAGATGGTTCCTTCATACAAGTCTCAAACCATAAATGGCTGCTAAACAGACCGGTGTTCCTGGGGACTCGTAGACCTCAAATGTATGTAAACAAGTTGATTGACAGGGCCACAATGCAATGGGATAGGGAAAATATTTTTGATTTGTTTGCCTACAGGACTAGGATGGATATCTTATCTATTCCCTTGGCCAGCAACTCAGCCCGTGATGCTTTAGTCTGGAAGGAAAATAAGTCTCAGACCTTCACTGTGAAATCAGTGTATCTGGTGGCTTGTAGACTGAAGGAGGTAACTCATATATATATATATATATATATATACACATAAAAGGGGTTTTTAGTAATATTACAGTAACCAGGTCTGGGTCCGGGTTTCGGGCCAGATTTAATCAAAAACCCGAACCCGCTTCGGTTTTTTTTTTTTTTTTTTAAACCCCATACCCGACCCTATTCCTTATTAAGCTAGGTAAAATTTGGTCCATTAGGGTCGGGCCGAACTGGGTACCTGCGGATCAGGTAAAAATTGCCCTTCTTAATGAGGAGGATCGGTGGTTGAGAGGGGTGGGTTGAAGGTAAGGATTTGGGAGTCAAAGGGAGAGAGTGAGAGAGAAGGTGGTAGAGAGAGATGGATTTGAGGTAGAGAAGAGATTATTTAAGCTGTGTTTGGTTCTCGTAAAATATTTTCTATAAAATAGTCTATTTTCCGGAAATGTTATTTTCGGGAAAGGAAAATATTTTCAAGTGTTTTGCTGCATTATGAAAATTGTTGTAGAAAATATTTTCATGTGTTTGGTTCTATTCTAGAAATGCTATTTTCCTACAAATTTTTCGCATTTTCTCAGCTATTTTCTCAGTATCTAAAATAAATTTTATTACAAAAAATTTAAAAATCACAGCCAAATCCCAATCTATAGAACAAATCACAGCCAAATCCCAACACCACACACCACCAAAACTCCAATTCAACCCACGACAGCAAACTTCGGCAATAAAAAGCCACAACCACCAAAACACCACCACCACACCACCACAACAACAACAAAAATCAAACTTAAAAAAACAAAACTGAGAGATCGAGGAAGAGAGAGCAAGGAAGAGAGAGTGATCAAGAATGGAGGGAAAGGGAGAGATCAGTCATAGGTCATGGGCAATGAGATCGGTCATGGGTAACGACGAGATCGAGAGGGCGACGAGATCGAGCAGAGGCGAGATCGAGAGGGCGACGAGATCCAGCGGAGGCGAGATCGAGCAGCGGGGTGCGATTGACTATCGGCGCGGTCTGTGGTCATCGGACTAGAGCTTGGGGTTCGCTGGCAAAGTCTCTTCTTCCTCTCTCTCTTTGCGATCTAGGCTCTCTCTTTTCTCTCTCTCTCTCTCTCTCTCTCTCTCTCTCTCTCTCTCTCTCTCTGGAAATGCTTTGAAGTGAAAATAGGAACTGAAAACCATTTACGTGGTCAAAGGGAAAATAGGAAATGGTTTTTCGAAAAATTCTATTTTCTGTAACTGCCAAACACGCGGGTCGAGTGGAAAATGATTTCCTGAAAGTGTTTACCACCAAAACAAACGCAGCCTTAAATGTTTCTTCTTTTTCTTCTTGCTTTCTGTCAGATGACATTTTTTTTTTCTTTTACTCCCTTCTTGTACTCTATTCTCGCCTTTAGGTTTTTCTTTTCTTTTCTTTTCTTTTTTTTTTTCTTTTTTTTTGGGTTTTTCATCTTTTGATTGATTGGGTTTTTATTTTTTTGGTAGGGTGGAGGTGTACAGACAATAATAGATCCGCAAGCTTTTACAAATCGCAAATAAATTAAAGAAAACTAGCCTCTGAGCACACACTCACGCGTGTACTCAGAGGCTCTTTTGTTTTTTGGATAAGGGTTAAAATTAGTGCATTATTAATCTAAACATCTTACATGAATATACAATGTAAATATATTGAATCCAATACTAAAATATTTGTAATTTTTTAATTACTTGAAAGCCTACAAAGCATTTACTATTCAAGCAGAAAAACTTTGTATGAGTGTCATGATTAATATGATACAAATTAAGACTCAACTTCAACTAAAATATTCTTAAAAAATCATTATAAAAAAAGTTTTAGAAAGCAATAATTCAACTCTTGTTCTTGAGTTTGGTCCAATGGAGATTCTTACATTCTATTCGAAAAACAAAATTTAGCAGATATTTCATTAATATATAATTTGGACAGAACAGAGAAATAGAGCAATAAAATTTTTACATTGTGTAACTCATCCAAAAAATAAAAAAGCCTAAATACAATTTATGTTCCTTATAATTAGAATATAGAATCTATAGATAACAAATCCAGATAAAGGGGTTTCGATATAGCCTAACCCATTATGTATGTTGCAGGTTCTTTAGACAGTGGCTTCAAATTTGGGAAGAAATTGACCATTTCATTCCTTATTTGGATAGAATTGATCACTTGACTTAGCATCCACTCCAAGTGTGTTGTATTTGGCAGCTTTAATCCCTTGTTTATGGGCCTAATTAAGGAACTCAAAATTAAGTTTCTTTCTTGTTGAAAATAGCATAACAAAGTAGCGCAAAGGAAAATGTGGGTGGGTAAAAGATTTGCTAAATTTCTTTTGAAAATTTGAAATTTACCCAAAAAAAAAAAATTTCATGGAAATCTTGGTTTTTTGGAGCCATAATTTGCTAATAAAATTGTATAAGAAATTCTAAAATCTAAAAAAAAAAAAAAAAAAAAGGATATAGGAAAAAAAAAAACTCAAAGAATAAGGTATAGATATAGACATGAATATCAATCCACCTGAATTGTTGATCCTTACTTAACCGAGTGCAAAGACATTGATCCATTACCAGAAGGCCTTATCTGTGCAAATCTTCTACAAAACACACAAAACCAACATACAAAATCAACATGCCATAATTCGCTGATAGAATTATATAAGAAATTGTAAAATCTAAAAAGAAAAAAAAAAAAAAGATTTGGCCGCAACAAGGCAGTAAACAAAAAACTAAAAATTTAAAAAGAACATATGAGAGAAAGAGAGAGAGATGCATAGCATATAAATGAGAAACACCAACAATTGTATAAATTTTTGCCAATAAATTTCCACCTACACACCACCAAATTGATACAAATAAATAAATCACAACCTATGAAAATCACAACACATAAAAACTAAAATGTCAATAATAGAATACATAAGGAAAGATACCAATCTTTTATTTTTTTTTTGGTTTGATACCAGACCTCTAGGGCTCTTAACGTATCAAAGACTTTTTTTTTTTTTCCCTGATGAATTTGAATTTGCTTAAAAGATGGGACGTGAGGATAAGAATGGACAAAGTCAAATAAAATTGTAACTGCTAGACTCCTAACTGTTTGATGATAATGGGGAGTTATTTTTTATTTTTTATTTTTATATGAGGGGAGTTTAAACTTGTACGTGGGTGAAAAAGTGCGTGAATTTTTTTTTTTTTTGAGAAGAGAGTGGATGAATTTTCAGTAGAGAGTTTTTTTATTGTTCAAAAGATAATTGTTTTGATAATTGTATGGATTGAGATAAGAATTGTGGTAACATTTAATTACTTTTTTTATAAAAATAATTAAAGTATTTGAATTTTAATAGATAACAAATACATATAAGAATCAATCATTTGAATATAAATGGGTGGTAAGAATAACAATTTTTTTTTCTTTTATGCGTGAAGGGTTTTCTTTTTTCTTTTGTACAGATTTGATTTTGGAGCAACTGATACATTTTGAATGAGAAGTTAATTTTTTTTTTTTTAGGATATTGGGAAACAAAGTAGCGTGTAATGTGTAGTAAGAATGTTTCAAGTTGTTCCTTCTCAAAAAAGCGTGTAATACCCTCAAAAATAAAAATAAAAAGCAGCATAAATTCCTATTAAAAAAAATAATAATAATAGTGGTCAAAGAGTTTGTGTTTGATTTAAATTGGGAAACCAAGCAACACAATCTTTGTTCAAAAAAGAAACAACACAATCCATTAAAGCAATTCTCCACATTTTTAAGTCTAAACATAAAGTTTTATGCAGTACATCAACTTAACCAAACACAAAAAGAAGTTTTGAAGAATCACAAACTTACCTATACACCTCTCTTGTGTGCTCCATGTCTTGGGGGCTTCAAGCTCTTCGTACATGGCATAATTAATCCTATAAAACAAAAGGCAAAAGGCAAACAATCAGCAAAAAGTTTATTAAAGCAATTCTCCACATTTTTAAGTCTAAACATAAAGTTTTATGCAGTACATCAACTTAACCAAACACAAAAAGAAGTTTTGAAGAATCACAAACTTACCTATACACCTCTCTTGTGTGCTCCATGTCTTGGGGGCTTCAAGCTCTTCGTACATGGCATAATTAATCCTATAAAACAAAAGGCAAAAGGCAAACAATCAGCAAAAAGTTTAAGCATACGAAATCCAATTAAGCGAATTTCAATCCAAATTCTCAAACAGCAATACCTACAATAAGTAAATATATCGCTGCCAATACGATTACTCTCTCGTAAACCTCTCTAATTCTCTCCTTATCCCCTAAAAAAAAAGAAAAAAAAAGAAAGCATAAATTCCTACATCTAAAAAAAGAAGAAACATAAAGATAATAGTGGTTTGTTATCAAAGAGTTTGTGTTTGATTTAAATTGGAAACCAAGTAGCAGAATCCCCTAAAAAAAGAAGGGTAAAAAAAAAAAAAAAAAAGCCCTAACCAATATCCTTTCTCAAGCCACCAATTTAAGCACAAACCCTCTTGTTTGAAACAGGGATAATAAGCAACCGTCAAACACTTTTGAATCCCTAATCACATTCACCCACAGCCCACAGGTAAGTACTTGGCAGCCATGGCAGGTAAGAACTCAAAAAAAGTCAATGATAAACAAAAGAAAAGAAAGAGGAACTTACAAAAAATAGAACTTGAAAAGCTGTTGGAGTCTCAAATCTAAAAGTAGAAGAAGAAAAAAGAGGATGCATAGTTAAACTGAATGTCTTTAATTTGAAGAAGAATGAGAGAAACTAATAAAGTGTACGTGAGTTTGTGGGTTTCAAAGTATAGGAGTTTTAATTTACATATTTATCCCCATTAATTAAAAACGTGTAAGTGAGTATAATGAGAGTATTTTAGGCATTAAAATTAAGGAATTCAAGTAGGAGAAACCCCTTAAATAATAGTATAGACTAACACCTATGTTAATGCGAGTGATTTAATTGAATAAAGTATACTATTGTTTTTGTCTTTAAAAAAAAAAAAAAAAAAGAAGTGAGAAAGGTTTGAAAATTTTTTTAGAGGAAAGGAACTGAGTTTTGCTTTCTAGATATATCCAGTGTAGGGGCTTGTATTAGTTATTTAATGGCTTACACGTGGATTCGTTCATTTACTTATTAATGACACCTATTTGATGTGTGGCATTTTATTAGCCCTCCATCCTTTACTTCCATTTATTTATTTTATTTTTTTTTTTTAAGAAGGATCAGTACTTCATTTTCTATGGGGCCCACTGTTTTGGTATCAACACAATTTGGGCAGCAGGGAAGGAAGGGAGAGCATTGATTACATGAGTTCACCCCCTTTATACTATAAAATGACTAATACGTTCTTAACATTTTAAAGAAATTATAGGTGTTCTAATATATGAATTTTCACATCATTAAAGGGCACAAAGGTAAAAGCATGCATTTTTCCTTTCTCTTTCCCTTGTAAACAAATAAGGGAATGATAAAACTCTCACAATTCTTGTTGGAAATAAAGAAGAGATAATACCTGAATTTTCTTTGGAAATTACACAATTTGATTTTACCAAAAAGAAGTGGTAGAGATGAGATTTAGACCAAGTTACTGTTTTGAGACAAATCGTGCCGTCTACGGTATATCCGATATAGTTAGACAAATAATTTTTGCACATTGTCTCCAAGATACAACAGTCCAGCCACCTTTGCTAATTATCTTTGTGGGCCTTGCTCTTTTCTTTTTCTTTTTCTATCTATGTTGAAATTTCAATAAAGAAAAAAATCTAAGGCTGCGTTTGGTTGAATGTAAAATATTTTCCTAGTGTAAAATATTTTCAGGTGTAAAATATTTTCGGGAAATGAAAATATTTTCAAGTGTTTGGCTGCATTATGAAAATTGTTCTAGAAAATGTTTTCATATGTTTGGTTGCATTCTGAAAATGCTATTTTCCTACTAGTTTCTCACATTTTCTTATCCATTTTCTCAGCTACCAAACAAATTTTATAATAGAAAATTTCAATATATAAACTTAAAAAAACAAAAATCAAAACAACACCATTCGTTAAACTCCACAATTCGGTCAAACTGAGAGAGAGGGAGGAAGAGAGAGTGATCAAAAATTGAGGGAAAGGGAGAGATCGGTCATGGGTCATAGGCGACGAGATCGAGACGACGAGATCATTGGTGAGATGAGATCAAGACGACGAGATCGGCAGCGTCGATGAGCATTGGGTCGAGAACGAGAACGAAATCGGCAATGTCAACACCGATGAGATCGGTTTTGGGTGGATCGGTCTTGCGTGGTGACAATCTAGATGGCGGCGCCGGTGCTGGGGTGCTGGCGGCACTGTTGCTGGGGTGCGATCAGTTTTGGGTGGATTGGTAACTCTCTCTTCTCTCTCTCTCTCTCTCTCTCTCTCTCTCTCTTTGCGCGTCTGAGACCTATAAATGGTTTGAAGTGAAAATAGAAATGTAAACCAATTTTCGGGTCAAAGCCATAAAACACATGGTCAAATGAAATGTTTTTCCGAAAAATTTATTTTCCTTGCGCAACCAAACACACGGTGAAGTGTAAAATCATTTCCTAAAATGGTTTTACGCCAAAACAAACGCAGCCTAAGATTCTTCACATTTACAATATGTTACAAAATATCTATGTGAGTGGGAAATATATATTTTGCTCTCCAGCTAACGAACTTTATCTAATATACAACTAACACAATCCATGGTCCATGACTAAATCAAAGAAAACCTCTTTACTATTTTTAAGCTAAAGAAAGCGGTCAAGGTTTTACATGTATAGCAGTATATTCAGAAGATACATACTTTTGCGATGCCCTTTAAAAAAAAAAAAAAAAAAAAATCAAGCAATTAATATGCCATGCAATTAACCAACAACAATGGCACAGTAAGAATGAAGATATATATTGTGGTTGAAAGCATTGAATGTGTGTGCAACTGCACATGCATGTCTTCGGCCTGATGTATAGGTCATGTAATTGTAAAGACGTAGTCATATGGAACGTTTTATTGTGTAGGTGTGGGAGTAAATTTCATATTTATAATGCAAAAAATACAGAAAATTCTCATATAAGCTAATCGATCCATAGATATTAGGTATTTGCATAATTGCTGGGTCTTCTAAAAGTTATTCCAAATTTCCAACGTCTTGGATTCAATGTCCTCCACCCAGAGGGCAACTTTAAATCATGGACAGTCAACATGGCTATGGAATCTGGTAAGTAGATGATGCCTCTTAACATGTGGTGATTCTACTTAAACTCCAAGAAATGGTCCGTGCTATATAATATTATTCAATGTATTTAAAGTACAAGTATCATAGCTAGTAGCCACTAGCTAGGAATAACTCCAAGTAATAAAGTTTTAATTCCTCCATTTGCTGCCTTAATAATTAGCGAGCAATAATGTTGAGTGTACAATATTCATGTGGGATATTCTTCCTTTGAATTCAAGTCACCAAGACAGACTTCAACAATTCACAGAATCAAGTCAATAAACTCCCCCGGACCAATCCTTCACCCTACAGTTCCTCAACTGCATCTTTGAATTAGTATATGCAGAATTGATACCTTCATGCCCCCATCCTAAACACTTCTACTATCTGCATTTTTGTTTTACTTATTCCTTTTTACTTTTCAGGCAAGTGATTCATTGAAACAAATCTACAAAACATTTAGAACACAAAATATCCTCACAAAGCAGCCAAATATATGTTGGAATCACATATTATAATTTACAACCAATACATTTCACTTGTTTCATTTNGCGTCGATTTGCTCCGCCAGTTCTCTCAAACTGTCAGTCTCCTTGTCATCTGTAGGTCCAGTGAGGTTCTGTGGAGCTAGGGTAAAGTCAGGCAAAGGAACCTTGCCAGGGTTCCTCAGAGGCGAATCCTTGAGCACTCCTAGGGTGAGCAGGGCAGTCATCCAGCCATCTTTGATGGATAACTGCCGGGCTTCCATGACAAGCAATTCCACCTCTTTCTTGGCATTTACAAATCCTTCGTCATACCATTTATTCTCGCTAGCCGCCAAGGCCACCCGCAGGTTGGCTATTTCCTCCGCTAAAGCAACATTTTTGCTTTCCACTTCAGCCAGCCTCAGCTCCCCTTCATTCCACTGCAACTCCAGATCCGCCGACCTCTTCTCCGCCAAGGCCCTGGCCTTCTCTGCATCAACAGCCCTCTTCTCGGCGGTAGTAGCAGCTTTCGCTTTGTCCTTCGCCGACCTAATAGCCGCCTCCCTCCCGGTCATTTCCCGGTCAACGCCCTGAGCAAGATCCTTCACTTGTTCGTTCAGAATGTGAGCCAGCTGAGCAACCTAATGAAAAGCGTTAATTACCACGGCAAACAAGGGCAATATGCACGACAATAGTAAAAATACAGGTAAAAATGAAAATACAAGGGAAGAGGGGTTACCGCGATAGTGTGCCACTAGAGCCTCCTACCCATTGAGTCATCGGTCCCCTTCGCGAAGGCGCTCACATCCTCGGGGAGAAGTAGGCCATGCGTCAGGCATTGGGCTACACGGCACCCTTCCCCCTTCTTCCACACCCGGACACTGGCATCAACATGCAAAGGCTTCTCGTCCAGCTCAACGAACAGCTGCCATGCTAGTACAGGTTGGGATAAGGATGCCATGTTGGTTCCCACCAGAGCCGAAGCTCCCTGAACAACCATGCCTCATGATGATTGGAGGGGAGTTCCAGTTTGAGCTTCGTCTGGGCTGGCAGAGGTCGGCGCTGCGGTCCTTTGTCTTTTATGGGGTTTCGCGAGCGAAGGGAGAGGAATAGGGTAAGCGGAGGAGTCTGGCCACGACCTTAAACCGGCTACTGCTGCTCGGTCTGGCATGCGCTGGGAATGAAGCGGCTAACTGTCAGAGTCTTACGGGTCACCATCTCTTCAACCTCAACGGAATGCGTCCTGAAGGAGTTACTGGATTCTACGGCCGCGTGCTCTGCTTCTTCAACGGGATTCTATTGTTCTTCAATGTGCAACTGCTCGGCAGGGGCTTCGTCTTGTATAGCTTTGAGAGCTCATTCTCGGAGGCTTCGGGATACTAGCTCGACGGATTCATCCCTTATTGGCGCGAGCTCGTCTGAACAAGTATGGCGACAGCCGATGTCCCAAGCTTCACCTGCCATGAAATTCAGAGGCAGAAAGTCCGCGTGCCGAACGTCGATGTAAGAGAGAAGGGGGATGTCTACTAAAAGAGCTTGGGCGAAGGGCTACTAGGTAGAGAATACTGGATGAACATCGAGAATGAAATGGGACACCAGAGTTGCCCGTCCAAGTGGACAAAAATCTCGGACCTAAGTACAAAATTTAGGTCCCATACGTGAACTGTCCTGACATCGGGAACAAACACTAAACCATCTGTGGAAGGGAGGGAGTAAGTTAGTAAAAAAAAACTGAAACTGAAACGAACCAACTTCGCGTCGCGCGAGGGGAGGAGGGATGCCACCAGCAAACCAATTGCCGCATACCCGGACGAATTCCCCGGCTGAGTTTCTATTGGAGTCCGGCAAACATGAAATTAGCCGTACTTCTTGTCTCTAACCTTTAAATAGTAGTTGGATTTCTTCTTCCCACATAAGTTGTACACGTGGTTTATATCATGATGGTCCAGTTACAGACCAAATGTATGATTTAACCTACCTATACAACTCACTACCTGGTAAAAGTTGGGGGGAAGTTGGTCAGGACTTAATCCGTAATATCTAAGGGTGTTGAGCAGTAAAGGTCAATGGGAAACCTGACCCCACCCTCCAGGATCGACATTAATAGGAAAAAGGCAATATTCGCCCCTCTATGGAGTATAATTTCGCTTTCATGATAGTACGTGACCTCCACATCCTCGAGAACATTGTAATCTCGCCTAAAGGTCACTAAGGATGCCCTAGTATTAAGGAGGTGAGCAAAACCCATCTTAAAGACTAGGAATTAGAGAGGACTTTGTAGAAAAGAAAATAAACTGGAGAAAAAGGGGAGGGAGACTTACTTCTGGCTCTAAGGGAGGATTAGATTCTGGGTTGGAGAGCAAAGGCGCGAATAAATGCTCAGTAGAGAGAACTTTCGATAAACAGAGAATGAGGAAGTGAAAAATGGACTAAGAACAGGCTATTTATAAAGGCCAAGGAGGAACGGGCATCAACCAATGAGCAATAATGAGGGGTTAATGAGTAATAATGGGAAGGTTAATTAGCAGAAAACCTTACAGATACCAAGGGCTACCGACGCGCGCGCACCTCGGTACACGAACCGACAAGTAATCATGGCAGGTGAACCAGAGAGGCGGACGTGATGCGCCTTTTGAGGAAAGCACTAATGAGCTTCGGAAACCGCCCAGAGTACGCCCGTCAAAATCCCTTGGGTAACCGCCGCCACTCTGGCTCCTTGATTCGTTCCCGGGAACCGAGCACGAATCAAGTGGGGGCTAATGTATGGTCCCGAAAATTCCCATACCCCCCTTCTTGGGCCATGAGCTGGAGTCAACAACGTGGCCCAGGGGCCCAGCCGTTGCCCTGCCCAAAACCACGGCCCAAGCCCACGAAAGCTATGAACATAAGGATGAGTGTCACTCTGAAGCCCGAGGGCCAACCATATAATGCTCGCTCGCAACATAGCCTATGCTCGGCGAGTCGTCCCCGAGAAAGGCTAAGCCGGCCCGGCCCGGCCCTATTGTCATCGACATAACCGGCCGTGTCTCGACAAATGCCCTTGCTGAGCATATGTTCAGGAATTGGAGCCAAGTTCCAATGCCACTCTCACTAGTTTCCGATGTCACCTAACCACCACTTACGGTTAATGGTATTGGACCTCACATTGCACTATGGAAAAAAGCAATCATGATCATTCCACTAATTTCGGGCTATAAATACAAGAGTTGGAAGAAGGAGAGGGGGTTAGAAAATTGGGAAAGAGAGAGAGAGAGAGAGAGAGAGAGAGAGAGAGTAAGAAGGTGGCAATATAGAAAGAGAAAAGTGACCTCATTGAGTCTTGGTGCCGAGAACAGCTTGTAGTAGGAAATCCATACCCACTAAACAAATAAGTTGTGAATCTGAGTGAGGCCCAGTCCAGCGATCTCATCTCAGGTGCGCACACATACTTACATAAATAAATACAAACATATACACATATATATAGCAGTAATCCAAAAATGGTACATCAGTAATATTTCATTCCTCTAGGCAAACCAAAACGGCATATTGTACAAAATTGACTGTTTTGATTTGAACTTTAAACGTTTCCGTTGGAAATACTATAAGATATCAATTGAACTACATCTTACAAAGCTCTTAATTTTAATTCCTTAATTATAGTATTAGTTACATTTGATACTATTTATTATTATTATATTTTTGTTAACTGGGTGTCCAATGCTTGGTACCGTATTGGAATTGAGAAATATATTTCTATATTTGTCAAACGGATAACCTTTGAATGAAAATTTTGCGAATATTGCAGTGGCAACTTGCAACCAAATAATGTGACGTAAAAAATAAAGCCCATTTACATATAGAAATTTGGAAGAAGATTTCGAAGTGCATCTCTTGTCTAGTTTTTATTTTGTTTAATTTAGCTTTAAACAACTAAGAAAGAACACTGAATACCTTGGATGGTCATTCAAATTATATGATTGAATAGAAATATATTGACAAATTTAAGAACCAACATAAGACTGAATATCATAATTATGATAAACAACAGTTGAACATTATTTAAGTACATTGAACTTAAAATTAACGCAAAAAACGAAACCTGTGTCATTGTTTATGAAAACACCAAACATGTACATAATGGAAATTGCTAAATTATGATTCTTTAATTTTTTTTTTTTTTTTTTAAATCAAGGGAAGAAGGCATTAGACCAAAGAGCATTGTGACTGTCATCTCCAAATGGCAGCATCATCTCATCTCCACCAAACCCCATGTTGTTCTCTAGTGGGAGATTCATCATATCCATGAACCATTGCTGCCTCTGCATGGTGTCCATGTTCATCTCAAAACCTGGTGTCCTCTGATGATGATCATGAGGCTGCAGCACATTATTCATCTCCGATGGAGTAGTAGTAGTACTAGTACTAGTACTCCCCACCACCATTCCTTTTGTTTTTGCAGCAGCTGGCTCACCTTGGACTTGCTTTTGAGCCACTTTGTTGAGTTGACCAATCCTTCTATATATATTCTTCAAATTCTGATCAATCAACCACCCAAGATCATTCAAGTCCATCATGATTAAGTTGTGCAGGCCTTTTCCAGTCAGGCTTTGGAACATGACCTCTGTCATCTCCTTCTCCCGGTTGTCTTTCTGTTGTTTTTTCAACTGCTCATTAGCTTTGGCAATCCTTTGCCTCAGGAAACTCTCCTGGTTGACCATTTTTTTGGTCTGTTCCATTTCAGGCATGTTCTTGAACAGTCCAAGAACATGTTCAATGCCATGCTCAGAAGCCCAAACTTCAGGTTGAGAATCATATGGGCTATAAATAATGGCGCAGGACTTTATGCCACATAGAGTGCTCAGCTCACTTACTTTCTTCAACAGCCCTTTCTTCCTTTTCTTGAAGGTAGCTTTTCTAGCAGAGTCATTAGTGATGTATGCAAGCTTGACCTTCTTTCTAGTCATGACTGATAGAAAAGGCGAACAATAACAAGAAACAATATGGAAGTTGAAACCTTTTTCCTTTTTGTGTATACTTTCTTGCCCCAAGCAGACTATGCTATATATAAAGCTGCAAGAGATTGTAGATTAATACGAGAAGATTTTGCTCTTGTATATCCTGGTTGGAGATATTAATGAGCACTTAATGGTTTGTGTTGGGCTAACAATTGGGCTTTTTTCAATAAGTTTGAGGTGTAAATATGAGGGTTGAGAAGGGATTTTGTCATTAATGGGGGTGCTCTCACAACAATTGCATGCTTATCAATATAGGATATTATGAAATCTCAGCAGAGGATAGTGTTGCTGTAATGCAATATAGAGAATTTATTAGGGTGAGTTGGTTGGGGATTAATCCATGTGATTCTCTTTTTTGTAAGCAGACTATGCTATATATAAAGCTGGAAGAGATTTTAGATTAATACAAGAAGATTTTGCTCTTGTATATCCTGGTTGAAGATATTAATGAGCACTTAATGGTTTGTGTTGGGGCACACATTGCAATTCATGTTGAATTTGGGCTAACAATTGGGCTTTTTTCAGTAAGTTTGAGCTGTAAATATGGGGGTTGAGAAGGGATTTTGTCATTAATGGGGGTGCTCTCACAACAATTGTAATGCTTATCAATATAGTATATTATGAAATCTCAGCAGAGGATAGTGTAATGCAATATAGAGAATTTATTAGAGTGAGTTGGTTGGGGAATCCATGTGATTCTCTTTTTTGGATGAGAGACAGCTTATCTTATTTGCATTATGAAATATTGATTCACTCATAGTCATAACCGTTGGATTTTTGGGGATGATTGTGTAGACCTCATTGACACAATGAATTATCAGTCTTTGCTGTGCCTCATTATTGTATCAAATGTGATATCTTTTTAATAAGGTAATGAAGCAATTTCATATATGCAATATATATATATATATATATATAAATGAATGTGTATTAATGACTATATAAAAAAAAAAGTGTAAGATGCCAATTTTAGATATGTTTTTTTAACGTGGAAGTGATATGATCTCCACGTGTTTATAAAGACAAAGTTTTTTTATTTTATTTTATTTTTATTTTTAACACTATCTTATTATACAAGGCATAAAAAATTATTATCTTATTATAGAATGTTGAAAGTTGAAACAATGCATAAGATATATAATCATATTATAAATCTTTAGCTCGATCCACCAATAAACTTCAGAATATGCACAATGGCGAAGCCAAAATTTTATTTCCGAGAGCAAGATTGAAAGAAAAATTAATTTAGAAAATATTAATCAATATTAATAACAAAATAAATAAATAAATTCTCTATTATGGAATTTTGACATTTCTCCATACATAAAAATAAAAGAAGACAAAAATATATAGTTAAACAAAACCAAATGAATAGTTGATAAAAATATGTAGACTGAAACAAGTAATTTGATTTAAAAATAAATTAATGTAAAAATGTTAAAAATATAAAAATGTACTTCAAAATTGTATACTAACCACCTTGAAAATTGTAAATGGTAAATAATAAAATAGTGTAAGTAGTGAGTCTAAATAGCTATTTATTTGTGTACCATATAAGACAATTGTAGTAAAGTGTGTGTCAATGTATAGTACACACATTATACATTATTGTTCTGTTAAAAGGTGTGAATAACAATGAAAACACAAATTTGAGTCTTATGCAGGACCAAACAAATTTATTTCAATTAGAAAAAGACGAAAAAATGGTATGCATTTATATGGCTGTTTACACTTTTCATTTAGAGCATTCTCAACAAGAATGCTAAATAATTTAGCATTTACCATTTCAAAATCTTACTTTATCAATTTTAACATACCACTTTACAATCCACCAAATATCAAACATTCTATTTTTTTTACAACTTCATTTAAATAATATTATTTTTATTTTACCACTGTGTCTCTCTCTTTCCACCACTTTCTTCTCAGTCCAAGCAACCCCAGTCACAGCTACACCCATGACTAGCCACTGCAAGCTACCACCATAATAAACATTCAACACAATCAACCATCAGCATTCAATAGCAAACCCAGACCCATGGCTAACCCACTGCCACCACAATTAGCATCCATCCAAAAATCAACCCAATTGCCAAAAAAAAAAAAAAAAAACGACAACAACAACAACCACTACAACAACAAAAAATAAACTAAACTTGAGAGAGAGAAGCCTCACTGTGAGAGGAAGAGAGGGAGGTGAAGGATAAAGTGGTGAACAAAACCCACAAACCTAAGACCCACGGTGGCCATGGCAAGTAAAACCCATCAAACCCAAACTGGACCACCAAAAACCCACAAACTAGAACCACCATTAGCACCACCATGCAGCATAACCCCTTGCAAAAAACCCAAAACAACCACCATCAGCCACCACCACCACCATTGTGGCAGCCACAACCCACGGCAAAAAAAAAAAAACAAACAAAACAAAACACCACCACAACAACCACCGTCATTAACAACCACCACAAAACCCATCAAATAAACAAACACCACCAGCTAAAACAACCACCATCAGAATCACAAGCTACCTCCAAAAAAAAAAAAAAAAACCCAAACAATCCACCAAGACCACCACCACCGAAACCAAAAAAAAAAAAACCTTCAACACCACCACTACCACCATGGTTTTAAGTTGTGGATGCCAGTGAATGAAGAAAAGAGAAAGAAAGAAGAAAAAAGAAAAAAAGTGAGACCAGTGAGAGAAAAAGAAAGAAGAAATGAGAGAAGAAGTGACATCAGTGAGAGAAAAAGAAAGAAGAGTATAGTGAGAGAGATGACAGAAGTAATAAAAAATTATTTTTTTATAAGATTTGAGCTACAGTGCGCTCTCATTTTTGAGAGCGCACTGTAGTAAGATTGTAAAATTTTTAGGATATAGCATGTTTGATGGAGCAGCATTTTGTGGTTTCAGATGCTAAAAAATAGCATTTATACCATTTACAACCTTGTTGTGAATGCTCTTATAGTAGAGAGGTTTTCTATATATGTTTGGGGCAAAATTGAGATGAAAGAAAAGCCCCCCCTTCCACCCCTAAATATACATTGACAAGTAATATTTTTAAGCTATGAATGCAAGCGAGACCATGTAAGATGTTAAACATAGACTAAGATGAGTTATATTATATGTCCCTTCATTTAATTACCCGTTTAGTTTTTTGAGAGAACTAAAGTAGTCGGTTGCCCCTTAACAAAATGGCAATATAGATGGATGTGTTCAAGTTACATCTAGTGTAACTATAGGCAATGTTACACCACTCAATAACTTGCTATTGAATTTATATTTTGAAAATCTCACAATTGGATTACTTGGTTTATATATTCTCAACATACATGTCAAATTTTATGAGAATCAAATGTTATTTATAATTCAATCCATAATCTCATTTTCTATGTATTATTTTAAACTATAAAAACTTGAATTTAAATAATTAATTAATGACATGGTTATTGATCTTTGATCATCTTGAAATTTTGCAAGCCTAGAGAATATACAAAGATAATGTAATTCAATGGTGAATTTATCAAAATTTGAATCAAATTAAAAAAATATTGAATAGTATAACATTACTTAAAGTTATACCAAGTGTAACTTGACTTGGTATAAGTTTAAGTAATGTTACACTATTCAATAACTTGTTATTGAATTCATATTTTAAGAATCTTGTCGTTGAATTATATGTTCTATGTGTGCTTAACATGCATGCGTGCTAATTTTCATGCAAATCGGATATTATTTACCATGTGATTCATAAACTCATCTTTTATGAATTATTTTAAACTACAAAAATTTGAATTTAAACAATTGATTGATAACATGACTAGTGGTCTTTAATTACTGTGAAATTTTGTAAGCATAAAGAGTATATGAATATAATGAAATCCAACGGTAGATTTGTCAAAATTTGTATCTAATAAGTTATTAAGTAGTGTAATATCGCTTAGAGTTACACTAGATGTAACTTGAATTCAACTATATATATAATAGCATAATAAAAATATTTTTTAGAATGTATAACAACGTAGTAAGTTAGTGACAATTAGCAAGTGGCCATTACATATTTATTTTTTATTTTATTATTATTATGATATATTAAGTATATATCTATTGGTTTCTCAGGAAAAAAAGAGAGTATATATTCTTTTATTTTATTTTCTCTCATTGTAGGGTGTTTGAAATTGAAATGAAAAAAATATACAACAATAAATAATCAATCATTTAGCCAAGCTTTTAAAAAAAAAAAAATTAAATAATCATTTAGCCGAACCAACTTACAACATGTCGTTTAATGATTGAAAGATTAAGGGCACCGTCCGTCTTGCACGCGAAGTACAACATTACAACAAAGCTCAAAAAAGTCCACACTCCTTAGTGAAAAAGAGTGGGAAATTTTATAAACACAAAACCCTTCAATTCAAATCTTTACAATTGCCTCTCAGATCTATACCTTTGCTATAATCCATTGTTGTCAATTGTCATCCTTTGCCGGTTTAACTAAACAAAAGTTAGTTTTTTTTTTCTCTCTCTCTCTCTCTCTCTCTCTCTCGTTAGAAATTTTGAAAGTTCTTATTTCCGTTTGTTTCCTAATGTTAACGTGTATAATATTGTGAGCTTTAGGCCCAGTTAGGTTACTTGTATAACACACATATTTACTTATATTGCACACATATGCCTCCTATATAAAGGCACCCATGTACATTCTTTTATCAAGAAATACAATACTATTACATTCAGTATTTCTAACACCTGAGAAAATGAGTAAAAAGCTAAAATCTTTATGTGCTGTGTTGCTCTATTTTCCCAAATGGAAAACATCCAGTTCTTAAATTTTGATTTATCTTTCTTTCATACACTTTTTTTAGCAACCAAATAGTGTTTTCTTTTGGTTTTCTGTTGTTTCCCAAATCATTATTATCCCCTTATAATCTTTTGATTGGAAATTCCAATAAAAAAATTTGTAATTTGGCACACTGTTTTCCATTATTCCTTTCAATCACCACTTGTATTACTTAGAAAATTTTTAATATTTGTGTTATTTACATTTCAAAAGGAGTGTTCTTGATAATTGGCATTGTTTCCATTGTTCCCTTCAATCACCTTTTGTATTACATAGACACTGTTTTCATATTTGTGTTCTTTGGCACTGTTTTCATTGTTTCCTTTAGTCACCTTTTGTATTACATAGACAATGTTTTCATATCTGTGTTGTTTGGCACTGTTTCCATTGTTCCTTCAATCACCATTTGTATCAATGTTTCCCTTGTTTTGTTATATAAGCTGCATTGTATTTTATCTGAAAAAGGAATTTTGGTTAACTTTTTCTTTTGTGTGAAGCATTTGAAATTTATGACGTTTGTTTCAAGATAATTGTTTTTTATTATTAAGATAAGACCCCAGTAAATTTGACTCATATGCAAGGCTGTAATCCATTAATGTACTGTATATATTCTTATTGTAAGGCATACTATCCTTCCAATAATGAATCCATCAATAGTAGTAATGCATTTTTCCCTCTTATCAGGTCCAATGCCTAGAACTGTAATAATCACTTGAATAATTATGAAACTGTAAAAATAGTGTTGGCCATCGTATGATTCAACCATATATACGGCTTTAGTGTGTGTGTGTGTGTGTGTTTGTAAGCATAACCCAAATACTGATATAAACAAGTACCAATGAGCTTTTTCTTGTGGATGTCCAATGAGTTTTTATTCAATGGCAGTAATTAACTCAAATCTAAAACTTGTGGATGTCCTAGAAGTTCTGAAAGTCATGACAAACTAAGCTTATAAAGAATTGTAAAGCGAAACAAGTTGCTTGATGAGCACACAACTTCATGTGGAGCCTTTCCCATTACCCAATTGTTCACAATTGTTTGAGGTAGCAATGATGTCAAAAAAGAAGAAGAAAGATAAGCAATAAAAACTTACACGACTTAGATACATAGTGGAATCCAATGTAACATTGAATGCATTCAAGATATATTTGACTCATATGCAAGGCTGTAATCCATTTCTAGATCCTTAAGATGAAGCATTACAGATATATGATTATACATACTAGTTATAATCCATGGTGATTGCACAAAAGAAGAAAAAGACACATTGGAATTCAAACAAATGGAGAACAATCTCAGGGTTTATGGAATGAAGACAACATACATGGCTTGGAGGAATATGCATGCTTCCCACTTAAGAGGTCCAAGAGAACTGTTCCATAACTGTAGATCACACTCTCTGGGATGACCCTTCCTGCCAAGTATGACACTAATCAAATTCACTGGATGTGGGTCTTCATATTTTTGTAATTATCAACTACATCTTAATTATCAGATCAACATTAATGTAGGGCAATACTACTCAGAAGAAATAGTATTTGCATGTATTTGGCAACTCGCAGCTCTTTAAATATAGGTCACAACATTTTCTTATTAAGTGCATTATTAGCAAGAGTACAACCAACTCAAACTTGAAGTTCAATAGTACTGCATAAACAAGCCACTTATTACTTTGTCACACTAATATAACATGTCAATGAGTGACAGAGGAGGGTTATGATAATATTTAGCTTTAGTGTAAATGCATATATTAATTATCTATTGTGGTGCATTAATTATTTTTATTAAATGAATTTATATGATTATTTTTGTAAACTCTATATAAGAGATAATTTTTAGTTGGAATAATAATAATAAATTTAGAATATGACATTCTTACTTATGTTTAGTTGCTTTGACAACAATTAACACAAAAGTCATAAAAAATTAAATATTTGTGAATTCACTAAAATTAATCTTAATCATTTAAATTTTCTAACTCCTTTCAGTCACATGGGATATGTGTGTGTGTGTGTGTGTGTGTTAGAATAAATATATTTATTTTGCCATAGTATAATGAAATTTTAATATCATTTTTTTAAGATTTATACGAGAAACAATATTTTTTTAATGTGAGAAACAATTGAAACACTATATCATGCAACAATTGAAGCTCCAACAAAAATGGGGAAAAATTACTAATACACAATCAAGAATGTAAAATTAAAAAAAAAAAAAATGAATGATATATGTATTTTTTTAGTAGGCATGAAACATGCTTATCAATATTAACCACTATATCATGCAATCTTAGTGTCTTTCTATTTTCTCTATAAAATAACTAAATATTACAATTTTTACAAGGAAATTTATTGAAATTTTTTATACATTGATAGTTGGGAGATTTAAATCATGAATGTCTCTATTGAAAGCTACAAGATTCTTGGTAAAATTTATTGAAATATTGGAGGAAACTAATAATAAGTTGCACTGCACATCGAGCGGGAATTCAGCTAGTTAAGCTAATTGCAATACCATGTTGATTTAACTGAGTTTAAATTAGAAAATATGTGTATGATCTCTACCATCTCAAAAAAATTATTCCTAAATTTCATCATTAACACTTAACCATTTCCTTTCTAGCATTGAGAGATACGATTTAAATTCAAAAACTGTTTACATCAATCTGTATATAAGAAAATTCTATCTATAGAAAATGTGTAAAATCAACACATTTAAACTCAAAACTTCATCAATCCATCTATAAGTTAAATCTTATCTACATCAATCCATCTATAACTACACATTTAAACTCAAAATCCTATCTACATCAGTCTATCTATAAACTCAAAAAGGTCGGTTGAAGATTAGAACATTCTTACCCTGCAAGGTTTTTATAGGGGATGGAATGGTAGAGTTTGGCTATTGTGTTGTTATCAGTTAAAGTACTGAGTTGGAAGTTAGAATTTAGGCGCTGCATTGATGGGTGGATTAGTTAGTTACTTGAGGTAGTTGTATTGTTAATTGGTTAGTTAATTAGTTAGAAAGGACTAAAACTGTTTGTATAACAGAATGTTACCAATTGTACTCCTACAAGTAAGGGATCAGGATTGTAATTGAGATATAGATGAAATAATATGATACTTCTACTTTGTTTCTCTAATTCTCTTCTTTCTCTATCTCTAATTTTCTCTAGGAGGTCTAGTTCCCTTGAAGACCTACTATAGCAAATCTTGTGTCTTGATAAAACTATTGGGTTTCTATCATGGCAATTGTTGATGATGTTGAAATTGATCAAGTACTGTGTAATAAATGTTGAAATTCACATGTATCAAGTATTGTGTAAAAAATATGAGGCCAAAGCAAAAGACATGAATGACAAAGTGACTTATTTCGAGGTTGATGTTTTGTATCAAAGCAAGGTTTTATTGCCTACAGTCCACTATCCTTTACAATGACCTTAATACCCTCGTTGCAATAGGTTATTTTTTTATTAAAAAAAGCAATAGGTTTATGCAACACTAGATTTTTGTTGCAATAAATTTCATATATTGCAACGATTTACTTTGAAAATCTCATTGCAATAAGCTATTTTTTTTATTAAAAATTTGTGTAGGACGCGCATGCAACCATGTCCAGGCTAAATTCTGTGTCCCAACCGCGTCGAACGATTTTAAATGTGGATGAGTCAGTTGTATATGTAGGAGGTTCTAGACATGTTGTGCAATTTGTTGGGATAGGTGAACAACATCAAGTAGGGATGTGTGCGGTTCAGTAAGGGAAGTTTTTTTTCAAATTTATTACCGAACCGATAGAGAGCGGTTTTTTCATAGTTGGAACTGATGCACACCACCTAGGGTCAGTTTTCCGACTTGTAGCGGTGCAGTTTAGTTAGTTTGGTTGGTTTGAAATATTTAAAAAAAAAATTATTTTTTTTCAATAATAAAAAATTGGGCTTTCAAGAAACCTGTGCCAAATAATTCATAAAACATGTGCCAACCTAGTCAAACATAAAACAGAAGCAAAAGAAAATTCAAATTAAAAAGAAAAAAGAAAAAATGCCAAATAATATTTATCTACATCCAGCCAACACATAAAAGCATATTTCAAAACCTGTGCAAAAAATTTGTTCACATAATGATCCAAATTTTTTCATTTCATTCACCATGCAAAAATATTTTGAAATTGTCTCAATAAGAGTTCAACTCCCAAAATACTATCATGTAGCATATAATATCATTAGTGTCACTGTGTGTGTTAGTGTTAATAACAATAAGCGTTAATGTATCAACTTAATAATGTATTACAGAACCATTTGTCATTGTCCACAAATGCCAAAAGAAAGATATACAAATTAAATTAGCATTTAGGCAAAAGAATGCTAATTGCTTGTATTCCCAATAATAATCCCACCCATGAATACCTAGATAACTACCATTAGTGAAAAGTCTACTACCAATAACATGTATAAATATAATTAGCATATAGACAAAAGAATGCTAATTCTTGCTAGCCCTTTGTCTAGTAAGTCTGTGCACTATGCATCATTCTAGAATTCCTACAAAATACTAAACAAAACAAAATAAACACGTGTTAATAACAATAAAATGTTTGTGAACAATAGAATATTTATAATTAACACAAACGAATGATAATAGCAAGTATGCTCACATAATACTAACTACTAGCTAACTTCAAGCAAAGAGCAGCACATCACTCATCATCATCCAATACAACAGTGCTTGGATCCTCCTCCATAGGCATTGGGCAAATTGATGCAATTTCTACAATCCCATTCAAAATAAAATGATTCGTGAGCATTGAGCAAATAAATAAACAATTGATATATACAACAAACAAAATGAACATATATTTACCAGTGTCAATCTCAAAACCATCCATATCCTCCACATTATCCATGCACTCCTGAAGCTTTATTGGTCTTTTTTTCTTTGCATCCTTCAACCAATTTTGGGTACAAATAAGGGCTTCAACTGTATTAGGAGATAGTGAACTACAGAATGAATCCAAAACACCTCCCCCCGTACTAAAAGCAGACTCAGATGCAACTATAGATATAAGAATAGCCAACACATTACGGGCAATTTGGGAAAGGACTCAATATCTAGAAGAATTCATTTTCCACCACATTAAGATGTCAAAATATTTCACATCAGAGTCCTCAAAAGATTCCAACAAATATCTATCCAACTCAGATTTGCTTTCCACATTGTCCTCGTTCACCAAGTATTGCTTAAACCTATTATTATAACTTTTAATGCGATCAGACAATGAAGCATTGCCAACACTTGGCCTAGAGTCCCTAGACAATGAAGCACCACTACCACTAGAACTCGAAGCTCCATTTTGACCCACTCTCTCCACATACAACCTCTTTAATGCATTCAGAACCTTAGAGCTTATCGCATCCCCCTTGTCCTTTCCATACCACTCCCTAAACCAAAACTTTACATACTTCAATCTATACCTAGGGTCAAGAACAACAGCAACAAAAAGCATTAAATTGATATTATCCATTCTTCCCCAATACTTATCATATATATTTTTTTTTCATCTCGACCGCCATACTCTTCAAAAGTGGATCCCCATCAACACTACACAACTGTTGCAATTGATCTTCAATACTAATTACCTTATGGGAGTATGTATTAGAAGTGACAAACAAGGACCGAGAAAATCTAAGTGTCGCTTTATATAATATGCTAAGAAATTTCACAAAGGTCTTGACATTTTCCTAATCAAGATAATTAGGAGGACCATTGGGCTTTTTCCCATTCCCATCTACTTCACAAAAATAAAGTTTGTAATGCCCATCCCCCTCTTCCAACCTATCAAATGCTCTCACAAATTTCAAAGCACAATTTAACATGAGATAAGTGAAATTCCACCTTGTTGGCACATCAAGGGACAACAAACATTTGGCTTTGATTTTCTCATTTTCAACACATTCTTGAAACTTCTTAAACCTTGCGGGAGAGGCTCTCACATATTGCATGGCATTCTGAACTTTGACAATTGATTCATGAATGGACTTCAACCCACTTTGCACAATCAAATTCAAGATATGCGCACAACAACGCATATGCATGAACTCACCACCCAATATGCTACTATCTCTTTTGTTTTCATCTTCACATAATCAGTTGCCGCCTCATTAGAACTAGCATTGTCCGCGGTAACTGTAAACAATCGGTCTATACCCCACTTCAACAAACATGACTCAACCGCTCTACCTATGGTGTCCCCTTTGTGATTAGCTATAGGGCAAAAGTTCAAGATTTTCTTTTGGTAAGTCCAATCCCCATCAATAAAGTGTGTGGCGATTACCATGTAGTTCAATTTTTGTATGGATGTCCAAGTATCTTTTGTCACACAAATTCGTTGCCCAACAAAAGCCCTTCTCAAAACATCCACCTCACTAGAATAAATCTTCATACAAGCCCTTGCAATGGTAGTGCGATGGGGAATAGGAAATCTAGGCTCAACTATTTCCATAAATTCTTGAAAGCCTTGATGCTCCACAAATTTAAAAGGCAATTCCTCAATGACAATCATCCTTGCCAATGCCAACCTTATCCTCTCTTCACTATAATTTGCAACTACTAACACATTTGAACCACTTTCCCCTTCTCTCTTCGCTTGAAAAGACAAAATTTTTTGCTTATCATCACGGGGAAACGACCACTTCTTACACACCTTCATGTGTTGCAACATGCCCAAAGTACCATTTTTCTTACCATGGCATTTATATTGATTTTTACAATACTTGCATTGAGATCTAGGATTTTTGGGATCAAAACTAGCCAACTTAATGAAGTGTTGCCATACTATAGACGGGTCCTTACCACCTTGTTTAGGTGATAGTGGGGGAAGTGATGCACCAAGTCCAATTGGTGCTGCAGGTTCAAGTGGGTTAGGGTTAGCATTACCAAGACTAGGAGAAGGTAGGTTTGGGTCTCCAGGTGCACCAAATCCAGGTGGAGCATTGACATCCATCTAATAAAAAAATGTCCAAACAACAAAAAACAAAGTTTCCACAATAATATCAAATTATAATTTTTCTAGAAAATGTAGTATCAAATAGCTCATTCTCAATCAATGAATGTCACAACCAGATTCAATAATAGTAATAACTAATCAGTTTAGTTACAACAAGGCAACAATAACAGACTAACAATCATTAATCATTACTCAACAATTCAAAACTAGAGAATTAGCTTTTATTCAATATAAATATAAAATAAAAGCTAATTTTATATATAATTATATATAAACTTAAAGCATTTGTTACTAAGTACTAACAATTTAAAATCATAATGTTGAATATAGTGAGTGTTTACTATTTAGTGATTACCTCTTGGTGAAGGATTGAAAGTGTGAACTCTCTCAATCTTGTCTCCCTCAAAAATTAAAATGCTGAAAGGAAAAAAAAAAAAAAAAAACGTTAGTGCTTACTACTTAGTAGACTGTGACAAATAAAATAAGTGTTGAAAAATTGATAACATGTAAGGAGTATCGGAAATGGAGGAAACAGGTGGAAAGCACCATAAGCTGCTTTCGTGAAAGTTAACTTTGATGGGCAGTTTTTGATGATGCAAATAAGTCAGGTGTTGGTGTTGTAATAAGGGATAGCTATGGTGTTGTCTTAGCTTCTTGTTCAGAGAAGATTTTGCAGGCGTATAAAGCTGAGGTGATAGAAGCATTGGCTGCTTAGAAAGCTCTGTCGTTTGCACATAAGCTAGGGTTCCAAAATGTCATCCTTGAAGGTGATGCATTACATTTGATTCAAGCTTTGAAATCTCAAGAACAGAGCCTATGCTCATGGGTTTGCTGGTGGAGGATGTGAAAATTACTCAAGTCATTTTCAAAGAGTGTTGTATTCTCATGTAAAGAGAAACGGCAATGGTGTAGCTCTAATCTGGCGAGACATGTTGTAAGCATACCGATTTTCAAGTATGGATGGAAGATGTACCTTCTCATATTGTTTGGTTTTACATTTGGATGTAACTCATTTACATTAATAAAAGACTCAAGTTCTTTCTCAAAAAAAAAAAAAAAAAAAAAAAAAAAACTAAACTGACAAGCATTAACTATAAGCAAGAGAGCATTATAAATTTACACGGTATAAAATAAATTAACTAAACTGACTAAATAAATAAATAACTAAAAACTAACTAAATAAATTATATATAAACTAACTAAATAAATTAACTGCACGCGTATAAACTAACTATAAACTAAACTAGTGCACGGTATAAAAACTAACCCTTCTACGCTTTCTTTCTACACTTTTCTAACTAAACTAACTAAATAAACAAACCCTTAACTCTTCTATGCTTTCTACACTCTCCATCTCTAACTCACAACTTCCCTACTGAGTACTGAACAAGAACAACTCACACGCATGCCTTTGTCCAATCTTAGTACCTACAACTACAAACACAATCTCTCTCACTCCGTTTCCATTAAAACCAAAAGAAAGGGATTGATGGCTTATCACACGGTGAACTACTGCTACTACGAGGCGTGACTCAGGCCGGCGAGAGGCTAGAGGCGACCGGCGAGAGGCTAGAGGCGACTGGCAACTTGGCAGGAGTGAGAGAGAGAGTTAAAGGCCCCAAGTGTGAATAGGAGTGAATTTATAGTGGGGTATGTCTGAAAACCTACATAAAACGGTGTCGTTTTGTGTGTTTTTTTTTTTAATAATAACCCAATACGACAACGTTTCAGTAAAAAAATTTAAAATGTATACACGCCTAAATGACGCCGTATCCCTGATATGAAATTATTTTTGTATAACTCTGTTTGTATCGGTTCAGTTCGACTCTACTCGATGCGTGCTTTGCGTCTCTGATGTCCTCACCACACCGGCATCGACTCTATCAGTCAGTGCCAATGGCGGTGTGGGAGGGTCGGTGCCGGTCAGTGTTGTCGGCTCCGGTGATGGTTTGCACACCCCTAACATTAAGTTTGAGTCCACTATCCTTTACAATGACCTTAATATCCTCATTGCAATAGATTTATGCAACACTAGATTTTTGTTGCAATAAATTCCATATATTGTAACAATTTACTTTGAAAATCTTGTTGTAATAGGTTATTTTTTATTAAAAATTTGTGTAGGACGCACATGCAACCGTGTCTAGGCTAAACCCTGTGTTCCAACCACGTCCAATGATTTTAAATTAGATGGGTCAGTTGTATATGTAAGAGGTTTTAGACATGTTGTGCAATTTGCTGGGAGAGGTGATTGATTGGATCACTTGTATAGTTTACTTACTTGGGTGGAGAGGTCATATTTCTAAAACCCTAACAATAAACAAAAACACAAAGACGATGTGAAAGGGGTTTTGTACCTATTGTAGATTGTCGGAGATTACTCTTAATGTACTGAGGGAGAGTGGCAAATTAGACTTTCACAGTAGAGAGAGATGGATTTGAGGTAGAGAAGACATTATTTTAGGGCTTTCTTCTTCTTTTTCTTGCTTTTTGTCAGATGACATTTCTTTTTTTCTTTTCATTTTTTTTTCTTTTACTCTCTTTTTGTACTCTATTCTCGCCTCTAGGTTTTTCATCTTTTAATTCATTGGTTTTTTTTTTTTTTGGGGGGGGGTGGGGGTGGCAGTACGGACAATAGATCCGCATGCTTTTACAAATCACAAATAGATTAAAGAAAACTAACATCTTTGTTAATCTGAGAGATTAAGAGAAAAAGAAAAATTAAGAAAAAATGGAAAATTTTTGAAAATCTCATTGCAATAAATTCCATATATTGCAACGATTTACTTTGAAAATCTCGTTGCAATAGGTTAATTTTTATTAATTTTTTTTTAAAATTTAAAAAATAAATAAATCATTTTTTAAAATAATTATTTTTTCATTAACTTGTTTTGCAATTCAAAAACCATATCTAGGTACTATACTAAAAAATTAAAGATATGCATAAAAGATGAAAAATTCGAAATACAACAAAAAGTTTTCCTTCTTATTTTCTCTCCAAAGTTTTCTATCCATTCTATTTCACCTCCAAACAAACATATCCTAAAGGGGAAAAGATAGAGAAGATTTGTTGAGATAAAAAATCCAAATGACACATTTAAGTTGCCATGATGAATGACCAATGCATTAGTGTCAACTGCCTTAAGCCTGTTGTAGGTTACATGTTCTTCTTTAGTCTCATCTCCTTAGAAACCCTCTCTGTAGTATTGGGTAGTAACTCCGCTTCTAAGTAATGCTTTAGCCCCTTGGAATGGATTTTGTCTAGAGTTTCATTTTCTTACCCTACAAGTGACGTCTAAGATGTGCCATATGGTTAGCACATCGATTCAATTCTCTAAAATGGTGAGCAACATCAAATATAGTAATAGATTGCAATAGGTTATTTTTTTATGAAAAAAAAAAAAAAGCAATAGATTTATGCAACACTAGATTTTCATTGCAATAAATTCCATATATTGCAATGATTTACTTTGAAAATCTCGTTGCAATAGGTTTTTTTATTATTAAAAATTTGTGTAGGACGCACATGCAACCATGTCCATGCTAAAACTTGCGTCCCAACCGCATCCAATAATTTCAAATATGGATGGGTCAGTTGTATATGTAGGAGGTTCTAGACATGTTGTGAAATTTGTTGGGAAAGGTGATTGATTGTATCACTTGTATAGTTTACTTACTTCGGTGTCTTTTTTTTAATTATTTTTTTTATGTCAATAAATCTTTATTAATTATCAAAGAAATATGTGTGCATGTTTACACCTATTCAGATGCAAGAGCAATGTATAGTATAGTATACTATACTCCAAGTATAGTATAGTATACTCTTTGTATTATACTATACTATAGTATACTCCAAGTACATAAGTAGTATACTATGCAAGTGTGTACAAAAAAAGTTTCTTAGCAGGAACGAAGTCAGGATTTTGATTAAGGGCAGCTGACACTAGAGTTTAAACAAAAATGAAAATCCACTTTTATATTTCATCATATAATTAATTATTCAATTAAACTAAAAGATAAAACTCACTATTTAAACATGCTGGGCAATTTGCTGGAAAAGGTGATTGCCCAGCATGTACAGAATCCCTTGCATATACAACTGACCCATCCACATTTAAAATCACTGGATGATCTCCAAAGTCAAAGAGTAAGTGTTTGGTTTGTTGGGTAATTGTTGGGGATTGTAAAGATTCCATTGATTTTGTGATGAACAAGAGCATAGTCCCTAATATACTAAATTCTCATTTCAAGGATATTAAGGTCATTTTAAAGGATAGTGGACTCAAATTGTTCACCGTTTTAGAGTATTGAATAGGTGTGCTGACCATATGGCATGTCTTGGACATCACTTGCAGTGCAAGTAAATGAAACTCTGTTCTGCAGGGTAAAAATACCTATACACAAGGCTAATATCATGGGATATGACTCCTTAACCTTAGGTGGCATGACAAAACCTGCACAAAATAAGTAATTTATTATTATTATTAACAAGTAAAGTGGATATTTATTGTTAGGCAGTATGAATATGAATGTATAAAGTGTATAAAGCACAGGAAACCTTGCAATGTGGATGTAGTGCAAATAAATCTCGCAAATATTTATTAGGAATGTAAAATTCAATAGTTTAAACATGATGGACTAATCCAGTCTCATAGATAGTGAGAAAAATATAACAAATCACAGTGTGCATTATCATTCCAAGCAGTCAATCAATGTTCCTCAATAGGCACCTCTGGAACATCAAACCTAAACAAGAATTTATCTATTCCTGGAATTTAATGGAGAGATGAAAACTTTTTTATTTTTATTTATTTATATAAGTCTAACGGAGAAAGGAAAACTTTTATTTATTTATTTTTTTGAGAAAGAAGACCAATCAAATTTTATCCAATCAATTGGAAAATCAGCAAGTACAAAACTAGCAATGTCTGAAGACTAATAAAGGAGAAGAAAACTTTGCTTTCCTAGCTAAAGCATGAGCAACAACATTACACCTAAAGGAGAAAGGAAAGCTTAAACCAACCAAATCAATTCCTTAATTGATTACTGCCTCAATGCACCATTAGAGCAATACATCAACACAAGGCAAATATACTACGTCAATTTTCTAGTTTCAATAAGTTAGAAGGCAAATTATATGGATCAAGCACATTTTGCAGTGCAATGTGGCGAGCCTACAAATAGAATGTGAGGAATATACCTTTAATTTTTTTTTTTAAAATCAAGAGTATTATACTTGTTTCCTAAGTTCAGAAATAGAAAAGCCCCAATCACATTATAGTTGCCCACATTTTCTTAGTTCCCAAACAGGTTATTAACATATAACTGAAATTTAAAGATAAAAACTAACTAAATGATGTTTGTACAGTTAATCAGAAACATTTTATGGAGATGTCATATTTCTAAAACTCTAACAATAAACAAAAACACACATAGGAACAAATTCAATTCGATGTGAAAGAAAAGGATTTTGTACCTATGAACAGAGATGCAGATTGTCGGAGATTACTTGATATTGCAACGTCAAGTTCTTAATGGACCAAGGGAAAGTGGCAAATTTCACGGTGAGAGGATAGGGAGAGAGAGATGGATTTGAGGCAGAGAAGACGTTATTTTAGATCTCAAGTTATTCTTTTTTAAATGGATTGGTTTTTAGCATCAAGAAACCAATCTTTGTAATTGATTGTATCACTTTTATAGTTCACTTACTTGGGTGCTTTTTCTTCGTGTTTTTATTTTAAAAATTATTTTTTTATGTTAATAAATCTTTATTACTTATCAAAAAAATATGTGTGCATGTCTACGCCTATTCAGATGCAAGAACAATGTATAGTATAGTATACTCCAAGTTTAGTATAGTATAGTATAGTCTTTGTACTATATTATACTATAGTATACTCCAAGTACACAAGGAGTATACTATACAAGTATATACAAACAAATGTTGTTAGCAGGAATGAAGTCAGGATTTTGATTAAGGGTGGGTGATGGTAGAGTTTAAAAAAAAATGGAAATCCACTTTTATATTTCATTATGTAATTAATTATTCAATTAAACTAAAAGATAAAACTCACTATCTGAAGAAAAAAAATAAAATAAAATTCACACATGGTCTTAACATTTTATACATATAAACGTTGAACTATTGTTATTTATTAAGATGAAATAACAATACTAAATGAAGCTCAAATATACCTTTAAAAAAAATTTCCCAAAATCCAGTAGTAAAAAAAATGGCTCTGTCCCTAGTCGTTAGACTTAGAGCTAAGCTAGCTAGGAACTTAGTTATATAATTAGCCAATTAGATTGAGAAGAAGGTTGTCATTACTGGACTTTCTTGGTCTAAGATGAAACAGCAAACCAATGAAAGGAACGCAGAAAAGTGAAAAAAGATATGGAGTGAACTGAGTGAAAAAAGATACGTAGAAAAGTGAAAAAAGAAAAGGAAAAAAAATACTAATAGAGGAACAAAAAAAGGAGAGACAAGAAAGATACTTGACAAGGGTTTATGTATATGTGAGAGAGATGGAGTGAACTAAGTTTTGCTTACACGTGGATTTGTTAATTCACTTATCAATGACACCTTTTTGATACGTGGCATTTTTTAGCCCTCCATTCTTCTCAAAAGCGCACGTTAGTACTTCAATTTTTTTTTTTCTGGGCAAAAACACCATTTTGGTCCTTACGTTTTGGGGTTACGGTTAATTTGATCCTTACATTTGGGAAGCAGTTAATTTAGTCTCTAATATTTTCAAGTCACAATCAATTTGGTACTTACCGTTAGATGACTAACGGAATCTGCTTAGGTGACAAACAGAATGCACACGTGGCAAAATTAAATTAAAATATAAATAATCCTTCCACGTCAGCCCTTCCACCTCAGCTTCCACTACTATTAAAAATCCCACATGAGTCTCACATGACCCACTTATAATCAACACCATCCTCACTAGTAAACAACTCAGACCCAGTTGAATTCAAAATCCCCAAAATGAAATTTTGAATCCTAACCCAAGATGAAATCCTTCTTGACAGCCACATCTCTTCTTGCCTAATACCCATGATCAAAACTTAATCTCTTCTCACTGATTCCACTCTCTTCTCGCAGAATCTAGTTATTGTAGACCGAAACCATTGATGAATAACTCTGTAACTCACCCATATTCATACCTTGATTTCTATGCTCTTTAAACAGCCGTTACTTGTGAAGGGATGAATCAAAATTTAAGGAACACAACTACTGGGTAATGGTGATGTCTCAATTTGTTGAAGTTTTAAAATTTCTGCCACATTTGTTTGAAATTTTTTATGGAAATGTGGTGTACTTTCAATGTTTAGGATTTCTCAAGGGAAAACGTTGGAGAAGCGAGGAATTCAAATAAAGCCTTCCCCTAGGACCTCCTATTTGAAAGTGTTTACCCTCTCTGTCTCTAACTCTCTTTTGTGTTTGACTCCTTTTTAGGGACCACAAAATCTCAACATTGACACTTTTTTTGGTTGTCTCTTTGGTTCTGCTTTTACACTTTTGCTATTTTTATAACTATTGTTTGACTGTGATTAACTTTGTCATTGACTGTTTGTTGGTGCCAGTGGCGGAGCCAGGATTTCAATTCAGGGGGGCAAAATTAGAAGTCAATATTAAAAAAAAAATTCTATATTAAGGAAAAAAAAAAAAGCAATAACAACTATAAGTGTCATACAAAAACTAATTAAACGTAAACTATAGTTAGACATTTAAGTTAATACTATAAAATAAATTGTGGAAATAAATTAATTTGAAAAACATTAAAAGTAATTTATTTGCAAAGTTGTATATATGTCTCACTATCTTTTCTTGATTGTTTTTGAAACTATAAGTAAAATTTGAATTTCTATTTATTTTTCAAAATAATTAAAATTTTTGTTCATAACATAAACCCACAATTTAAAACTGAAATGTCAAGAAATTGAGGACAAAAAAAAATTGTCTAAAATATAGGACCATAAATTAAAATGTCATAGGAAAGACACTAAAATGCATGATTATTATTATCTATATATATATAAAATCGAAACTTTTGAAGTTTCCACAATTCTCTACATCAGCACAATATTAAAAAAAAAAAAAATTTCTAAAACCCCAAAAAAATACTTAAACGCAAAATCAGAGGAGCCTTAAGCCCCTAACACACTCAACCTCCAAAACGCAGACCCCGCTCTGCCGTTCCCCCATAGGCAAATCGCAACTCAACAGCTCAACAGCTCCACCTTCTCCGGCACCACCCTTCTCCGGTTCTATATTTGTCGGCCCCACTGTTTGATTATCTCTTCAGCCCTCAAGTATACTCATCCAAAACCTTCTTCTCTCTAACCACTTCACCCTTTCCTAACGCAGACATCTGGGTTTCATCCTCTGGGTTTAATCCTCTCTATCATTCTCTCTAAGGTATTAGCCCAAACTGCCGACTCTTCCAAAGAAGGTAACTCTTTTCTCTCTTTACGATTAAATCCGTTAGTACGAATCACTTCATATATCTGTGAAACGTTTTAACTTTTATTTATTTTTACTAATTTGTTAATGTTTGAATTGCTTTCAGTTTGATTATTGTTGATTTCAATTAATTTACACCTAAGGATTTATTAAATTAATTTATTTTTTTAATTTAATTTCTTTCTCTAATTTCGTAGCTGATAAATCATGTTCTTCTTCTTCATCTTTCTGCCCCAACCTAGGTTAGTTAACTTTCCTAGAATCAAAATAGTTTCACTTTTCATATACGCACACCATCTGCTTGATATAAAGCTTCCAAAGTATTTTCATGATTAGACAAACTTAACCAAATTGAGCATCTATTTGGGTGTTGAGGAAAAAAACAACAGTGAAGCAAAAGTAAATGGAAGCACAATTAATTGTGAAGGTTCCTTTTAGATACCTTTGTTAATTGTGAATTTTGCTTTGTTAATTTGCCAATTGTGAATTACTTTATGTTATTTCTACTAAGATTTTTCTATGGTATTCTATTTTATTTCACTTTTGTTGTAGGTGCTTGCATTTTTCTTTTTTCTTTTTTTCAAGTTTGTAGTTGAACATGATTAAGGAGGGTTACATATGATTCTTTGTACTGCAAGACGAGGACAGTCAGGTATTTACCTTTCCTTTATTATGTACTGTTTCTTGCATATTTATTAATAATATGTTTCTTTTTGTATTTGTAGTTTTAGCTGTGTATCTATACTGGCTGTCATTTTGTTTGATATATATATATATATTAATAAAATTTTGATATTGTTAATTGTCATAGATGTTTTTTTACCTCCAAAGCAGAGACTCACGGCTAAACCCGATCCCCAAACCACCAATCTCCACTTTTGAGAGAAAATGCAAACCCCTTCGCCTTCCTCAACTGTTACCCTTCTCCTTCTTCCAAAACAAAGACCCACAACCAAACCCTCTCCTAAAACCACCATTCTCCACCTTTGTGACATGGAATCAATTTTTTTTAATGATTGGGAAGAGCACCAATCTGTCTGTAACCAAAAGAAAAGGAGAATTAAATCGTGTGGATGGTTTCTGATCTTTGTTTTTTCTTTACTTTATAAATAAATATTATATTTTTATAATTAAAAGTGCTGTATTTGAATAGGCACAACAATTGTTTCAAATAAATGCACAAACGATTACACCAGAAGCACTTGAAAGCGTAAAGGCTGCCCTTGCAAGCAGTGAGATTGAGCACAAAGCAAAAACCAAGAAGAAAGTAGTTCCTCGCAAAGCTGCTGGCCAAGCTTGGGAGGACCCGACACTAGCAGATTGGCCAAAAAGTACAAATTATTTCTCCCTTCTCTTATTCACTATGTGTTGGTACTTAATTTATATGATACTAAGGCCAGATCTGCTGGTCTATAATGGGTGTAGGCTAATATTCATAATTTTCTAACTGATTTTTTTTCACAAATTTTTTATAAAACTCAATTCCTTCAACTACCCGGTCTTACTCATGTTATCCTTTTATAACATTTGGTCTGATTCTCTTATGATGAAACTATGATAGTAACGTGGGAATTTAATAGTAATTTTTTTTGTCTTGATTCTAAGCAAAAAAATAAAGTTACTATGTCTGATTTTTATTTTATATAAATTGACAGAGTTTGTTTGATTGAACTTGGATCAATTGAAGGTTTTTTCACTAATTCAGTTTGCTATGTATGTGCTATACTCAATTTTCTTTACTGAATTTAATGTGAAAAAAATGTTTTCTTACATAGTCTTGGCATTGATTTGACTTAATTTATATTCAATTTATTTTCCATTTTTAAATTATTCAATTAAGCTCACAAATTACTTAGTTTATATTCAATTTATTTTCCATTTTTAAATTATTCAATTAATCTCACAATTTACAATTTAGACCCTGATATTAAATTCACTTACAAATGAACATGAATTTGCTATGATTGTCAACTATGAAGACTTATCAGGAAAAAGAAAAAGTTCAACTATTTAGTTAGAATTCTTTTTTATCATTGGTTGTGTAATACTCCATTTTCAGTATTACATAACTGGCATTGCATATCATTCCTCTATCTCTTTTGTCTTAATGTAAGGGTTTTTTTTTTTTTTTTTTTTTTTGTAGAGTTTCTTTTTTGTCTTAATTTAAGGGTTTTTTTTTTTTTTTTTTGTAGAGTTTCCATGTCTTCTTCTTCTTCCTTTGGATTGGATTTCTGGTGTTGGACTTTATTTTTCCCTTTTTCTTTGTATGCAATTTTTATTGGATTTTAATGAGTATATTTTTGGTTTCTGCAATGAAAATAGTTGGTTTAAGATCTCTAAAGATGACAAGAATTATTTGCAAAGTTGTGAAGTTCGTTTAATTCTTCATATTATTTTTTTCCTATAAAGTTTTTTTTCCCCCAAATTGTCACCATTAGCAATTCATTACTATTTTTTTTTTCTTCAAAGTCATAATACATTTAGTGTTAATGTTGTGATTTTTCTTGGGTTGTCCTTAATTAATTTAGTTGAATCTTTGAATTAAACATTGATTTTTCCTGTTACATTTGTAGTTTTGCATTGATTTATGACTATTATGCTACTATTTTAAAGTTGACTATGGACAATTTTAATAATGTTCACTTTCATTAAGTGTTGTTTCTTTTACATGTACACAAGGTGTTTGATGAAATTTCTTATGAGTTCTAGAAGCCATACTACATGGAGAGTTGTAAGGAGGAAGATAAGTAAGAAATGTGATGCTTTATTGTTGATCTAATCAAGGTAAGCTGTGTTTGATTCTTATTACTATTTATCAATTAAAAATTTATTGGATATAAATGTTTTTTTAACAAGGGGTTGCTGATATTTCCTAGAGGTAAGAAAGGTTTGATATAGCATCGACAAAGAGTAGATAACTCAATTCAATTATGATCCTGCTTTCATGGAGGAAATGAGGACAAGAAGACAAACATCTCATGAGTTTCACGTACACAGTTGCAGAACCAGTTCATAAACCATAGAAATATGGAATATGCAAATGGAAAAATGTCCATGTACAATGATAGATTTGCTAAGAAGTGTTTATCAAAGAAATATTCAACTTTTGGTGGTGTTCATAAAAGTAACGTTCAACTAGCATTAATAACACCTACTCTTCTAAGTTTATGAAATTTTACATGTATTACTTTTGTGATCTTCTAAAAATTATGTTGTTTTAGGTTTCTACAAGGTTTGTGTTTATTTTTATTTTTATGTGAACTTTTATTTTGAACCAATTGTTTTTATTTTCATATATTTTCAAGTCAATACCTTGAACAAAATAAATATATTTAATTTCTATTTAACTATCCCGTGCATCGCACGGGTTAGCGGTTAGTTATTATTATTATGCTAAGCTTAAGTGCATGATAATTAATAGCTAACAGCTGACAAGTCAAAGCTCTTGGTGTGTGTTATTGTGCCTAAGGGAAATTCTTCCATTTATTTTTTCTTGTGTCAGGAAACTTTTTCCCTTATTTATTTATTTATTTTTTTTAACTTACACGCTGTCATTGACATATTGGGCATTAGGTAAGCTTGTCATTTTCCCTTTATTTCAGCAGGGCCAGGAAGCCTTTTTCCTTATTTGTGTTTGATTTATGCATCAAGGAGGATAAAGCATTTAAAAAAAAAATCCTAATAGTATTACATATGGAATATTTTAGGAAGAGTCGCCGGGGGGGGGGGGGGGCACTTGCCCCCTCTCGCCCCCCGGCTCCGCCTCTCGTGGTGCTTTTCTATTATATCTCCATGGGTCAAGGTAGTCAATGGCTCTTGTAGGTGGTGATGCACTAGCTATGTGCCAACTTTTGTACACTTGGTATCCTTTACTTCCTTTTGTAAGGGAGAAAATTAATTGAACTACTTGACCTGGGTAAAACTCTAATGGACTGATTCAGCAAAATAAAATAAAAAAAACTCTAATGGACTGGAAGTGAAAAAGAGAAACCTATAGGACAACCAAAAAAGGACAAATTAAAATAAAAATAATTTTATTTACATGAATTTTTTTCAACCATAGACACATAATATGATTTATTTCAACATAGACTAATTAATGATTCATTTTATTATTCTACAGTAGGCTACAACTTCATATTAGATTTTTTTTTTTATATAAACTCTTCATATCAGCATCAATGTCAAAAAGTTAAAATACATCAAACCCATCTTGTAAGCAAACCCACTAGCAAAGAAAATACAATAATTAGGTTAGAATTGTTGATGACTGTTTGTTTTTTTTTTTTTCCAGTTATATGGCATTATTTCATTAGAACTCACACCATATCAACCTATTATGGATTTTGGAAGAATCTTTTTTAAAGCTCAAAAGAGCTCATATTTACACAAAACAACGTCAAAGCCCATAGTTAAAAACCAAGGCAATACTATCTTGTCAAAACCCATGGTTCAAGCTCATGATACATTATCTTATTTTCAGCTCATGATCCAAACTCATGAGTCTCATAGAGGAACTTTGGAATCGTGATTTGGAGGTTCAAGATGTATATCAATAAAACTCCAATGATTTAAAGTTGATAAAAGAAATTGTTGTTTGACATGTTTTCTCCAACTTCCTGAACTTTGATAGTTTAGTGTGCAATAATAACATCTAGTACGCCTCTCATATCACATTACGCTTAAATACCTAAAACTTAATGTTCATCATATAATATAAGTTTAAAAATCTAATTATATTATTTCATATAAATTATATTACCATTTTCATTTAAATCTAACCTAAACACGGCCAAATTTTATTGGCTATATCTAATTTCTCAAATATAAGAAATACACTTAAAATCCCAGCCAGTTGTAATATCAGCCCAAATATTCCCCTCCAATTAGGGGCGGCAATTCGTATTCGTTAGGTTCATCAAATAGCATCCTACCATTATTATTTTCTGTCAAATTGAAGAGAGTTTTCATCAAATATCCCCCATAATTCCTATCCAAACAATGAATTCATTTAAACCTTCTAAAACGTAAAAACTCAAAATCGGAAATCCCCACGGAGGGGCAGATTTGTCATTTCAAAGTTTAGGGGGCAATTACAAATCAGGTGATAGTTTAATATATTTCTTTTTTTACAATTTTCCCTTACTTCCGAATGTACACAAAATGTAGGAAAGAAAAAGTTCTTTATTTAATCTTAAATAATTGTCTTACCAAAAATCTTTAATCCAAATTCCTAAAATGGTTGGGGCTTACAAAAATTGGCCAACTCAAATCAATCTAATTGTGATTAAGGATTTGTTGACTTCTTGACTCTTGAGTATGACAGTACCAAATCGTATCAAAACTTTATACAGTCAAACCAGAAAAAATGTGAATTATAGAAGAGATCATTCAAATACCTCATATTTTCTGCACACTCTTCAACTTTATAGTTTATACCCCGTTTTTAGCAGAATATGATGCACAGCAGTAAGATCCATTCTTGTACAAGGGGGAAAGTATAGTTGGCATCACCACTGTATTTTTAGAACATGCATCAAAAAGTGAATCAGAGGCAATAGGAATGTGTAACCAAAAGAGACATAGACAGTTTTCCAAGATTTGAAGTGGTGTAACTGCTGCTAGAAGAAACTTTGTATTAGGCCAATCCCTAGGCCCAGACTGAAGACACTTTGAAGTAAGTTTAATCAATTTATAAGTAGCATCATCATTGGCATACTGTCCTTCCAATAATGAATCCATCAATAGAAGTAATGCATTTTCCCTCTTATCAGGTCCAATGCCTGGAATTGTAATAATCACCTGAATAATTATGAAACTGTCAAAATAGTGTTGGCCATCATATGGTTCAACCATATACAGCTTGTATGTGTGTGTGTGTGTGTGTGTGTGTGTGTGGGGGGGGGGGGGTTGTGCTTGTGTATTTGTAAGCATAACCCAAATACTGATATAAACAAGTACCTATGAGTTTTTACTTGTAGATATTCAATGAGTTATTATTCAATGCCAGTAATTAACTCAAGTCTAAAACTTGTGGATGTCCCAGAAGTTTTGAAAGTCATGACAAACTAAGCTCATAAAGAATTGTAAAGCCAAACAAGTTGCTTGATAAGCACACAATTCCATGTGGAGCCTTTCTCATTACCCAATTGTTCAAAATAGTTTGAGGTAGCAATGATGTCAAAAGAAAAAAAAAAAAACGAAAAAAAGATAAATAATAAAACTTACACGACTTAGATACATAATGGAATCCAATGTAACATTGAATGCATTCAAGATATATTTGACTCATATGCAAGGCTGTAATCCATTTCTAGATCCTTAAGATGAAGCATTAATGATATATGATTATACATATTAGTTATAATCCATGGTGATTGCACAAAAGAAGAAGAAGACACTTGGGAATTCAAATAAATGGAGAACAATCTCAGGGTTTATGGAATGAAGACAACATACATGACTTGGAGGAATATGCTTCCCACTTAAGAGGTCCAAGAGAACTGTTCCATAACTGTAGATCACACTCTTTGGGATGACCCTTCCTGCAGAGTTTGACACTAATCAAATTCACTAGATGTGGGTCTTCATATCTCTGTAATTATCAACTGCATCTTAATTATCAGATCAACACTAGTGTAGGGCAATACTACTCAGAAGAAACAGTATTTGCATGTATTTGACAACTCGCAGCTCTTTAAATATAGGTCACAACATTTTCTTATTAAATGCATTATTAGCAAGAGTACAACCAACTCAAACTTAGAGTTCAATAGTATTGCATAAACAAGCCACTTATTACTTTGTCACACTAATATAACATGTCAATGAGTGACAAAGAAGGGTTATGATAGTATTCTGCTTTAGTAAAGTAATACCCAGGCTGTTCTATTTTATGTCCATAGTGTTGGTGAGAGATAATCTGACCATTTCATCAAACTTAGGTAATGATAAGTTGCAAAATGCATTGGAAGAAGGAAATAGACCCTAAAATCAAATTTCAGTCATTTAGCTTGTTGATTTTTCTTTATTTGATAGTCTGTCTATGGACACAATTGATGTTTTTGAGGATGACCTCAACGGGATGTACTTTAACAGGATATGTTCTGAACCTCTTGTTCTTTACTAGTTTTGTAAATGAACCGTCTTTCACCCAAAAAAAAAATCAGTCATTTAGAAGGATACATGCTCGATGTAATTACCTGTCCATAAAAACTCAGGCTGAGTGTAAGCTAAATTAGTACCGTAGCTTTTTCCATCTCGATTATTTTTCATAAGACTAAAACTAGACAAACGAGGGTCACCATCCTGACATGTGAATAATCTAACCAACCCAAAAAATGATTTTTCATTAAAAAAATCACTTTTTATTCAAGAATTTTTTTTTTGATAAGATCAAGAATTATTTTAAGGGAGAACATTTTCTGGAGTTGCTACAGTACTACTGTACTCTCTTCTTCAAGAGAGCCACTAACTCTTAATAAAAATAAAAATAAATAAATGTGGCTGAAGGGTTTTTTTTTTTTTTTTTTTTTTTTTTTTTTAATTTTAATTTTTATAGCTTTGAAAAGCCTATTGAAGATGCTCTAAAATTTTTTAAAATAGTGTAAAATTATTATTTATTTAATTTTTTTAATGAAATTTATGTATGTAAAAATACTATTTTGACCTCTACATTTTGGGGTCACAGTAAATGTGATTCTTACATCTTGGTGACGGTCAATTTAGTTTATGTTATTTTTAATTTACATATAAAAAATTGTTTACATTATTTAATAAGCTAAGTAATATAAAAAATCTCCCATAAAAAAAAATAAATAATAAATCTAGCTTTTTAAGTCAATGCCAAATACACACTTAGTAGTCACTTGATATTTCCACAATCACAACTAATACAACTCCCTAACCAAACCTAATCTTAAAAGGATTCAAATATTCTAGATTTTTTTTTTTTTTTAATACAAGATAATATTCTAGGTTTTTAAAATACTCTACCAAATATATTTCTTTCTTTGAATCCTAACTAGCTATAACTCAGCTTAAATATTTGACACAGCTTACGTAAATAAATATAGTATTTAATTTTTAAAAACTCTCTTTTTCTCTGATAAATAATTAAATTAATTAATTAATTTTTTTTCACACACTCTCTCTCACTATCGCCGCAGACACTACAAATGGTAGCATGGTCTTTTTATTTTTGCCAGTGATATTCAACAACGGTAACCGGTCGGCCTCAAAGGTAGGGCATCGGAAGGGTGAGAGGTCAAGCTCACAATTTTAATCTACTCTGTCTCTATCAATGTGTATGAAGATCTGATCCCTTTCAAATGGTATGTACTGTTGCCGCTCACGCAATTTTCTTTTTCTCTGTCTGTCAGTGTGTGTTTGTTATTATTATTCGTTTGAAAATTTGATTAAGCTGAGGTCTTTGGTAATATAGAAGGAAATTGGGCATGATTTGATTGTAGTATTATTGTGTTCACTGTTCCCTACGTCCTACTACTGCCTGTTTAATATGTTCATTTTATTCTTGATTTTGGTATAAACATATATGTTGTTTTAAGGGTGTTTTTCTTATTCACCAGGTTTTTCTTCTAGTTCGTGTGTTTATGCCTATCAATAAAGCGCGGAGAGGTTTGACACAAGTTCATTATTTTTTACAATACCGAAAGCAATGCACATCTTCTTCTGCTCTGCTAGTCCACCCTCCCAAACCCAATCCTTCTCATCACGGGTTTAGGTTATTGGGGCCACCAGAAGTCCATCATGATCATCCATCCACATCTGTTGATCATCATCTCAATATCAAAGACCCCCTTCATGGATTTATTGCTAAGTGGCAGCTTTGATAAGCAAAAATTCATGCCACCTTTACCTTATTTCGAGTGGTATCAATTTCAATTTTGTCATCCTTGTCGTAGATCTTTACAAGTGGGGGCAGAATCAACAGAGTCTGAATGCTCTGAAATTCCTTTTAGAGAAATCTTGGAACCACAATTCACTTACCACCCTCAAAATTGTTTGCTTCTTGAGAAAAACAATTCCTCCTAGGAAAGATGGCAAAGAAAAGTTTTTTGCCTCGCTTTTATGGCTCTACAAATGTCACCCTAAATCACTAGCATACAATCTTGAGGTGTTTGCCAAATTCGGTTATTTTAAAGACTTGCTCGAAATTCTTTACCGGCTCCTCTATGGCTATGAAATTCGGAAAAATGAATTTTATACGAGGAGAGGAATTACTGTGATGAAGAATTACAAAAAAGTAAAGCTGAAATATTCAAAAATAGTTGAAGAACCACCCGGGGAGAAGCAAATGACAATAATGCGGTTGAGGGACCAGAAAAGAATTCTAATGGCAAAAAAGGCTATTGAGAAATACAATAATGACGAGGATTATCGCTTTTTATATGAACATATATCCGATATCTTTGCTCGACTGTTAAAATCCAATCTTGAGTTCTTGAATACTGGCCAGATTGATAAGATTAGTTTGGCTGCAAAGTGGTGTCCTTCTCTTGACTCTTCTTATGATCGTTCGACTCTCTTTTGTGAGAGTGTTGCTAGAAAGCTCTTCCCTTATGATTCTGATGCTGAGTACAAAGGGATTGAGGAGGCTCACTATGTTTATCGAGTTCGAGAACGTTTGCGAAAACAGGTCCTTGTCCCACTTCGCAAAGCCTTGGAGCTGCCTGAGACTTACATGAGCCGTGGCGAGTGGGACAGTCTTCCATATAATCGAGTCCCCTTTGTTGCTATGAAAACTTACAAAAAGTTGTTCTTTAAACATGATGACTGGCGAATTTGTCGTCACCTTCGGCATCTGAAGCGGTCGGCGAAGCCAAAATTCAATTTCAGCAGATTACTTCCTCACGAGATTTTAAGTTTGTTTAACTATGCATCTGGGGACACTACAAAAAAAGAGGGCTATAGCTGCATTTAAAAAACGCAGCTACAGACCCTAAAAATGCAGCTATAGGATATAGCTGCGTTTTTATAGCTGCATTTCCAAACATGGCCTATGCGGCGTGGCTATAGCCCCATGCGGGACCTAAAGCTGCGTTTTTAAAAACGCAGCCCAAACCCGGGTCTATAGCTGCGGTTTCAACAGCCTCTAGCCGCGATTTTAGACAACAACAGATGCTGGACCTGTAGCTGCGTTTTCTACAAAACACAGCCATAGGCCTAGTTTGGGCTGCGTTTTAAAATGCAGGTATAGGGTACGGACCTATAGCTGCGCTTTATAGAAAACGCAGCTATAGGTCCAACCTATAACTGCATTTCAAGCGCAACCTAAACTGGGGATATGGCCGCGTTTTGTAGAAAACGCAGCTATAGGTCTTGTATCTATTTTTGTGAAAAAATGCAGCTAGAGGGTGTTAAAAACGCAGCTCTAGACCGGGTTTGGGCTGCGTTTTCAGAAACGCAGCTCTAGACCCGGTTTAAGTTGCGTTTTTAAAAACGCAGCTCTAGGTAATTTTTTTTTTTAATATTTTTTTTCTTCCAAGACATCCTTACCTAAATCAAAACTTGTAATTCCTGCCCAGAACAAGACCTACGCTCAGATGCAATCAATTGGAACCAACAATTTGCCAGCAAACAAAAAATGTTCATTGCCTAAAGATTAATTACATAAACAAATATTTACAAACAAGTTCCCAACAACAGTCTACACCATCACAAAATCTCAAACCCTTCAAGCATTTTTTACATCACAAAAAATTGTCAACAAGCATCATGATTTTTCAGCAGCCAGTTTCCAACAAGCATCATCATACAACCAATTACCTGTGACAATGAGAACACTAGAAATAAGCTAACGTTTTAAGCTAAAACAAATAGAATCTAAACAAATAACCAAGTATTTTGCTCAGTCAGTCTATTAACAAGGTCAGCATCCCTTACACAGTTAGAGTCATTATCATATATGAGGCTTACACATAGTCTTTTTGCTTGTATTCATTTAAAACCATGGCATCTTAAAACAAGATTGAGAGTGGAGACATAGTTCACTAGCTGCACTTTTGAAGGTTTAAATCTTTCCAAACTCTATACAGTATCATAGATTCCACTCTCTTCAAATTCATACATACACATACATTTACATATATAATCCATATTAACTACTGTTTTATAAAATATAACAACAAATGTTATAATTTCCTAGATGGAAAGCTACCTTCCAATAAGGTCCCTTCATATTCAAGCTCACTAGTCATCAAATTTCAATTCTTTCAAGTTTCAACAATAAAATGCGAACAATACTTCATGTCTAGTATACCATGTTCTAATTAACCGCAATGCTATTATTATCCTCCCCTTAAAAAAATTAAATAAATAATGTAAATTTTGTAAGGAAATATTAGCTACATTGTGCAAGTGTAAAAAGGCATGGTTGAAATTTTCCAATTTGTTTTTGTCTTATAGTACATCTACTTCCGTAACTTCTTGCTTCATATATACTAATGTAGGACCTTCAAATTGGAATAAAACCAACAAAGGCAGGAATATATCTAATTTTTATTTTGATTTTTTCCCAATAGTTGTATATGTTATAAGGAATAGTTGTATTTGTTTTACCAGAGAATTCATAGTTTCATTCCCATAGAGAGTCCCCATCAAGCACTGCCACCCTAAATATATTAAAGAGATTATATTAATATCATATAACAATACATTGCAAAAAGTAGTGTTTTGCTAAATACACCTTCAATTAGATACCTGAGACATATCTGAATCACGTGCACCTTGGCTAATTTGGGCAAACATTGCATTCATGCGCGTCATCACGTGCACCTGAAGCTGCGTTTTTAAAAAACGCAGCTCCAAAACGCAGCCCTGCCGCGCGTTTTTTGTAGTGGGAGGAAATCGCAGAGTATCATTGGAGGAGAGTAGTTGAAGACTTCTCTAGCAAAGTATGCTTTCACAACTGCATTTCAGTCTTTAGTACTGCACCATATTATAACTTCTCCAACTTTTGCTATGCTTTTAGTCTTCTAACTTCTGAATTCTGTGAGAGCCCATGGAAAGGAAAAGTGGCTGTACGGAATGCCTCAGATGATGTGGACTTTATAAAGATTGAAGGAGAAGATCTTCGATCTAAGCTCAAGACTTTGAAATCTTATGATAGCATTTTTTTTGAAATTCCGGAGATTTTGTATAAAGTCCTAAATATGGCTCTTGAATGCAACCTGAGCACAGATAAGATGATAAAGAAAATTTTCATTTTCACTCATACTGGCGATTTAGTTTGGTGTGGCCCGGTGACTACTGAAATTGAATCAATCAGAAAGAAATTTGAAATGAATGGCTATGTGATGCCAGATATAGTGTTCTGGAACTCGAAATTTTGCTTGATTCCTCATGTGATTTCAGCAGATGATATGACATTAATATATGGTTGCTCAAATGATATGTTTAGAGTATTCCTGGAGGGAGATGGAAATTTGGATCCTGTGGCCATAATGGATGTAGAACTATCAGGTGAAGAATACAACAAACTTGTTGTGCATGATTGATTCTTGGGGGGTTTTCTTACTAATCCTGTGTGCTAGATGACTGAAGGTACTTACTCTACATGAACTCTTGTTTATTTTCATTTCTTAATTGAACTTCTTGTTCAAAATAGAGTCCATGAAGTAATGTTCCTCATGCAATGCTTCCTACCTCCTATAATCTTTCTCGATTAATTTTACTTATTATGTTATCCCATTGTTTAATTTTACTTGATACGCTTGTCTGGATTATATTTCTTTCTTTGAATCCTAACTAGCTATAACTCAGCTTAAATATTTGACACAGCTTACGTAAATAAATATAGTATTTAATTTTTAAAAACTCTCTTTTTCTCTGATAAATAATTAAATTAATTAATTAATTTTTTTTCACACACTCTCTCTCACTATCGCCGCAGACACTACAAATGGTAGCATGGTCTTTTTCTTTTTGCCAGTGATATTCAACAACGGTAACCGGTCGGCCTCAGAGGTAGGGCATCGGAAGGGTGAGAGGTCAAGCTCACAATTTTAATCTACTCTGTCTCTATCAATGTGTATGAAGATCTGATCCCGTTCAAATGGTATGTACTGTTGCCGCTCACGCAATTTTCTTTTTCTCTGTCTGTCAGTGTGTGTTTGTTATTATTATTCGTTTGAAAATTTGATTAAGCTGAGGTCTTTGGTAATATAGAAGGAAATTGGGCATGATTTGATTGTAGTATTATTGTGTTCACTGTTCCCTACGTCCTACTACTGCCTGTTTAATATATTCATTTTATTCTTGATTTTGGTATAAACATATATGTTGTTTTAAGAGTGTTTTTCCTATTAACCAGGTTTTTCTTCTAGTTCGTATGTTTATGCCTATCAATAAAGCGCGGAGAGGTTTGACATAAGTTCATTATTTTTTACAATACCGAAAGCAATGCACATCTTCTTCTGCTCTGCTATTCCACCCACCCAATCCTTCTCATCATGGGTTTAGGTTATTGGGGCCACCAGAAGTCCATCATGATCATCCATCCACATCTGTTGATCATCATCTCAATATCAAAGACCCCTTCATGGATTTATTGCTAAGTGGCAGCTTTGATAAGCAAAAATTCATGCCACCTTTACCTTATTTCGAGTGGTATCAATTTCAATTTTGTCATCCTTGCGTAGATCTTTACAAGTGGGGGCACAATCAACAGAGTCTGAATGCTCTGAAATTCCTTTTAGAGAAATCTTGGAACCACAATTCACTTACCACCCTCAAAATTATTTGCTTCTTGAGAAAAACAAGAAGATGGCAAAGCGAAGTTTTTTGCCTCGCTTTTATGGCTCTACAAATGTCACCCTAAATCACTAGCATACAATCTCGAGGTGTTTGCCAAATTCGGTTATTTGAAAGACTTGCTCGAAATTCTTTACCAGCTCCTCTATGGCTATGAAATTCGGAAAAATGAATTTTATACGAGGAGAGAAATTACTGTGATTAAGAATTACAAAAAAGTAAAGCTGAAATATTCAAAAATAGTTGAAGAACCACCCGGGGAGAAGCAAATGACAATAATGCGGTTGAGGGACCAGAAAAGAATTCTAATGGCAAAAAAGGCTATTGAGAAATACAATAATGACGAGGATTATCGCTTTTTATATGAACATATATCCGATATCTTTGCTCGACTGTTAAAATCCGATCTTGAGTTCTTGAATACTGGCCAGATTGATAAGATTAATTTGGCTGCAAAGTGGTGTCCTTCTCTTGACTCTTCTTATGATCGTTCGACTCTCTTTTGTGAGAGTGTTGCTAGAAAGCTCTTCCCTTATGATTCTGATGCTGAGTACAGAGGGATTGAGGAGGCTCACTATGTTTATTGAGTTCGAGAACGTTTGTGAAAACAGGTCCTTATCCCACTTCGCAAAGCCTTGGAGCTGCCTGAGACTTACATGAGCCGTCGCGAGTGGGACAGTCTTCCATATGATCGAGTCCCCTTTGTTGCTATGAAAACTTACAAAAAGTTATTCTTTAAACATGATGACTGGCGAATTTGTCGTCACCTTCGGTATCTGAAGCGGTCGGTGAAGCCAAAATTCAATTTCAGCAGATTGCTTTCTCACGAGATTTTAAGTTTGTTGAACCATGCATTTGGGGAGGAAATCGCAGAGTATCATTGGAGGAGAGTAGTTGAAGACTTCTCTAGCAAAGGATGCTTTCACAACTGCATTTCAGTCTTTAGTACTGCACCATATTATAACTTCTCCAACTTTTGCTATGCTTTTAGTCTTCTAACTTCTGAATTCTGTGAGAGCCCATGGAAAGGAAAAGTGGCTGTACGGAATGCCTCAGATGATGTGGACTTTATAAAGATTGAAGGAGAAGATCTTCGATCTAAGCTCAAGACTTTGAAATCTTATGATAGCATTTTTTTTGAAATTCCGGAGATTTTGTATAAAGTCCTAAATATGGCTCTTGAATGCAACCTGAGCACAGATAAGATGATAAAGAAAATTTTCATTTTCACTCATACCGGCGATTTAGTTTGGTGTGGCCCGGTGACTACTGAAATTGAATCAATCAGAAAGAAATTTGAAATGAATGGCTATGTGATGCCAGATATAGTGTTCCGGAACTTGAAATTTTGCTTGATTCCTCATGTGATTTCAGCAGATGATATGACATTAATATATGGTTGCTCAAATGATATGTTTAGAGTATTCCTGGAGGGAGATGGAAATTTGGATCCTGTGGCCATAATGGACGTAGAACTATCAGGTGAAGAATACAACAAACTTGTTGTGCATGATTGATTCTTGGGGGGTTTTCTTACTAATCCTGTGTGCTAGATGACTGAAGGTACTTACTCTACATGAACTCTTGTTTATTTTCATTTCTTAATTGAACTTCTTGTTCAAAATAGAGTCCATGAAGTAATGTTCCTCATGCAATGCTTCCTACCTCCTATAATCTTTCTCGATTAATTTTACTTATTATGTTATCCCATTGTTTAATTTTACTTGATACGCTTGTCTGGATGGGTTAATATACGGGTGTCTACTGACCATGTTGTATTTCCTGGACCAAATTTTGCGTTGGTGTTCTATGACCTTGTTGTATTTGTTTGTACTCGAACTAATGTCTATGTTATAGACACTGTCATAGAATTTAGTTAATTATTTGGTGATGTATAATTTCCAACTTAACATATATATTTTGTTTCAATGAAGACTATGAATTTAGGTACACCTGTGACATTTGAAGTTGTTTTCACTGGCTTTTGTGAATGCAGAGTTCATTAATAGGTTCCTGTCATGTTGGACACTTATTATTCCATTTTATAAAATTTATGGTCACAATATAAGGATCATCTTGCCTTTGTGTTGTTTTCTGGCACTCACAACTTGTTTCTATCGTTCTATGTACAGACCTTTCACTATGCTGTTTGTTGTACCATTTCTTTGGTGAATCTGATGGAATTGTGTTGCATATATACATATATGGTCTTGAGTTTGATCGTGGATTTGACATCATGGTGCTTTATGGTTATAGACGGATGGACGTGTGTCTTGCCACCTTATATTAATTAATGTATGAAGTGGTCTGTTAGTGTTATCACTTCTATCTAAGTGGTGTTTTTGTATTGAACAGGATCCCCATGAAGCTGGATGATATCGTTGTGATCCATTGTAAACAGGACTTTTTCATTGACAGGGCTGATCCTGGATAATGTCCTTGGGGCTTTCTTGTACCTGGGAAAGTTGGTTTGATTTGGTGATAAGTTCTTGTATGCTGTCGCTTTTTTCTATCTAGTTATTTATTTTTAAGTAGTTGAGCTGTAACTTTTCTATATTGTAATTTTCAGCATGACTTGGTGAGGGTTTCAGGCTTTTTACAATGCTTGCTCCTTTGTCTTGGTGTCTTGTTTTTATTGGTATTTTTATATGTAAAATCATTTTATTAAAAAAGACAAAGTAATTCAAAATCAAGTACAGGAACCTGTAACAAGCCACTTCTAATACTATTTATTTATTTATAATGGCAGAAGCTGAGGGAGTTAACGCTCCGTTTGTTTTGGTTTCAAATTGTTTCTGAAAATTGTTTTCCGGAAAATTGGGTGTTTGGTTGTTACTTCAAATTTGGTCAACCTGAAAAACATTTCCGGTTGACCAAAAATGATGCCAAAAAAGGGTGAAAATGATTTCCGGTTTTATTTTCACTTCAAATGAAATTTTTCGGAAAAGAAACAAAGAGCACGAAGAGAGAGAGAGAGAGAGAGCGAGACTCAAACCGGCGAGAGAGACCAAGCCAGCACGAGCAACTGCCGACCCACGAACCGACGAACCCAGACCTATCGCCTCCTCAAGCTCGTCAATCCACAAACTAGACCCATCGCCTTCGACCGCCGACCCATCGCCTCCACGCTCTCTCTTCCTCGATCTTTTAGTTTTTTTTTTTTAATTTGATTGTTGTTGTTGTTTTTTTTTTTTTGATGAACTGATTGTTGTTGTTGTTGCCGGAATTTGTTGTTGTTGTTACTGGAATTTGTTGTTGAATTGCTGTGATGTTAAATTTTTTTAATAAAATTTTTGGATGCTGAGAAAATATGAAAAAATTGTGAAAATAGCATTTTCCTAATAGAACTAAACACATAAAATATTTTCACAACAATTTTATAATACAACTAAATCACATAAAAATAGGTATTTTTCTGAAAAATATTTTACGGAACCAAACGGGTCCTAAATCCTGTAACGTCTTACGCAGGAACAAGGCCCCATTTTTAAACACACATGTTGAAAAGCAAATTAGTCATCTGTACAGACTGTTTGAAGGATAAAGTTTGTAAGCTTCTACCAGTAATGGTTTGTACTTCTTACTGTTTCACTTTTTTACATGTTGAATAAAAAGCTGAGAACAAGAGATGACTCAGTTCAGCAGGGCAAGGACAGACATCTGAAAGTGAGCCGGAATCGCAACAGGAAGATTTTTTATTGGTCTTTAAATTTGTTGTTAAAACATATTTAGGTTTCACCACTGTTTCAAACATGATTCTCATTTCTAAAAGACTTTGTCCGGCCTTCCGCTGCAAAAAAATTCCAAACCAACAAAAATTTTTGTTCCCAAAAACAGTGTCTAAAACGGTATTTTGGTTGGATTGATTTTGAACTTATGGTCTTACAAATATGAGCATAAAATATATATATTATATATATAAGTAAGCATTAAATGTGATTAATTTTGGGTATTCTGGTCAGATTGATTTTGAATCTTTGATTTTTGTTTCTAGGTTAAATTTTTTGATAAGGTATTTTGGTTAGCATCTCCTTCTTTAGGATATTTGGTTACGTTTGGTTTGCTTTGTTTAGAATATTTGAGTTAATTAGATTTGGGCATTTGTCAATGATGTTTTAAAATAAGAGAAAAAGAAACACGATCGTGCCTTCTTTTTTTTTTTTTAAGAGATGGGAATGGTGACAGTCTTTAAGTTTGGAAGACTCAGGACTCTCTTTTTTCCACGGGTGATGGTTAATTTCTATAGATAACCATAAGGCCGTTAAACATACTCTGGGTTTGAGTTATGACAGAGAGAATTACGGCTACATAAACCACAATATACTTTCTCTTGAGAGGTGGTTTGCTGAGTTCCCTGGGAAGTAAAAATGGGCTTTTTAAAGCAAGCCAAGCACGAATATCTCTCCAAATTCCAATTTATTAAGTAAGCTTGAACTTAGCATGTGAAATTTTAGCCCAGTTCAAACTAAACTTTGAACATTAATGAGATCAACCAAGCTGACTTGAAGACCCAAGTGCTCATTGCAACCCTTACCGAAACCCCTAACCCAACCCAACAAAAAAAAAAAAAAAAAAAAAAAAAAAAAACCCATTAACCCTTTTAAACCTACAAACTGATTAAGATTTAAAAAAATAGAAAAAAAAAAGAGAGAGAGACTGAGAGACAATGACTAGAGTGGAGAGAGAGACAGAGAGTACTAGGATTCACATCAGGTGCAATACCCTAGGTATTGCACCTGATGCAATACTAAATGAATGGTTGGGATTGAAAGTTAGAAAAGTAACTTTCAATCTCAACCATTGAATAAAATATATTAAAAACAAAGTAAAAAAGTTAAAGTTAAAATGTAAAAAAAGTAAAAAAAAATGTGAAAGAAATGAGTGAATTGCACACCGTGCAATACCCTAGCAATTGCACTGGATGTGAATCCAGAGTACTAACTGAAGTAGAGCCTGTAGAGGGTCAGTAGTCAGCCACGTCGCTGCATAGGCCACCCATCACGCCGCCTACCACTCAGTCGGTTTTAATAATTTTGTGTTTGACTAGCTCTTATCAAAACTGTAAGTTACCAAAATAGACAATTTAAAAAAAAAAAAAAAAAACAAACAAACAAACGTGATCAGATTAAAAGCTAAATTTGGGGCCTGGAGAAAAAGAAGAGGACAGTTTAGAAAAAGGGGAGTAATTGCATTAGTAATATTTAAAACACCAAAGTTGTGTTTTTGAAATGGAGCTCAAGACCACCATTTTCGCGGCCAAATGGCCTGCCAAACATCCAAATAAGGAAATGTGGTTTCAGTAAGTGTGGTTTGGTTCACAGAACACGCCACTAAATGGGCAATATATAGGTGGAAGGAAAACCAATTAACATTTTCTTTGATGGAGTTCCTGAACTCGTTGTGTCTATGCCATTAATATCACAGCTTGGATATTTTCTCATTCTCTTTTTATTTTTCACTTCACTGTTTTAAGTTTTGTATACTTCTTGTATACACATTTCAGTTTTAATAAATTGCAATTACTTATAAAAATAAAAAATAAAAGAAAGAAAGAAAGAAAAAAAAAAAAAAAAACTGTGTAAAATTAGGGGGTATTGGTTAAGTTATGGATACTGGATTTCCGATTTGCGTATTAATTAACCTTGATACTACCATAAGACAAAGGATAGGATACGCCGCCACCCCCCCAAAAGAAGGTGATGGGGTAGTATCAGACTATGTGAACTACTGTATAGTGACACATATTGAAGACTGGAGCTTCTCAACATTCATAGAAGCCTATCCCTTTTGAGAGCCATTTATAAGTAAAGAGCTTCTTAGGATATAAAAACTTCTGTCCAAGCTGAGTATCTTAAGTTATTCTAAATAGTTAAAATGACTTCAAATTGAGGCTTGCAATTTCGATTGTCTCTAGTTTCTAGCTAATACTTACGTTTGTTGAACTTGGTTTGTTGTATATTTACACACGTGACATACTGCATTTTTTTTTTTTTTTTATATCTATGTGGAGTTCACAGAGGCATGAAGAATTCATCTTTTCTTTTCTGGTGTGTTCTTGTCATTGAGATATGGGAAAAAAATAAAAATCCCTTGGAGTCATGTTAAGTAACCAATATTTTAGAGGTAGAGAATCACATTCATGATGTAGTTTAATTTTCAACTAGAATTTGAGAATTTTCTTCATAATTTCCTTAATTTGATATTGTATGTACTTAAAAGTCGTTAGTTTATTTGGTATATTAGTGAAAGATTGCATTCTTTTGCCCCCTTTTCATTTGTTCCTCTTGTCTGTATTCTTCTAGTTTACCTTTGTGCTTAAATAAATTCGTATACTTATCAAGGAAAAGAAACAATTGAATCTTCTTCTAGTTGTTGCTAAAATCTTATGACAGGAAATAATGATGTTTGTTTTGAACCTATGATATTGCAGTTTGGGGTGCATGCAACCATGCATTCCATCTCCATTGCATCTTAAAATGGGTGAATTCACAGACCTGCTCTCAAGCACATTATCCCAAGTGCCGTAGGGAATTGTAGTTCAAAGAAAAAGAGGAAAATTGAATAAGACGTAATTGTTGTGTATTGGTCAATGTAAGGTGAGGCAATTAGGCAAATCTTTGATCTGGAACTGGAAGCTTCAGTTTTCAATCACTATATTGTATTATATCCATGTTATGAGGAACGAGAAGCTTCCTTCTTGCTAATCTTCTACACACCAAATAATTGAGGTGTTTGATAATCTCAACGGTAAACTTTTAGTACAAAACAGAGGGGTGGGAGGATGTTGGTAAAAGCTCATTTGTTTCTCAAATTGGTGAAACTACCGTTTTGGCTGCTTGTGACCTTTTGTTTTTGTCTTTGTTGATTGATGATGTTGTTACCTTACTGCCTAATGTGGAAAAGGATTTTGCTTCCACGTGCTACCTTGTTGCTTTGTCAAGCTTTTATTTTTTAATGGATAATTCCTCTTTTATATTCTATAATGTTGATGATATCTACAGGAACTCTATAGCACCTTCTTATCATAACAGCAATTAAGGGGGTGGTTGAGATCACGTGTTCAAGGCCTACTAGATGCGTGTACGTATAAATTACTCCCAATCAAAACAGGCAACCATATTGATGAATGATGACAAATCTATAACAAGATACTCTTACATTCATAGGTTGGGCTATGGAGGAAAAAAACTCAGAATTAGCCACTATGAGAGTACATGTTAATAAATAACAAATACTTATTAGTTACACATTCTTAAAAATGAAATAGTACATTTGTGAATGCTTAATTGGTTGCACACGAAGTCTATGATGGATGAAATGTGTACAACTAAGGGGGTGTTTTGTGGTATTTAAATAACAATTTTCATTGTTTAAATAATACAATACATATTTTTATTTTTAAAACATTTTTTCACTTATTTGTATTTTCAAAAAACTTAAACAATATTACTAAAACAACATTATGAAACGGACTCTAAAACTTTCTTTTGAGAAAAGTAAATGAATATTAATTGCACTTTAATTTAAAAGATTAAGGCACCCCTTCACAGATTTTTAAACAGCTTCAAAAGCTGTATGTCTATAAAGTTATTTAAATTTAAAGTAAGATGTAGGCCTTCCTCCTTTGGTTTTTTATTGAGCCTGTGCTTTAGTTAGATGCATGTCATCTTCCTTTTCTTGTTCTATTCTCCTCCTCAGCTCTTTTCCAAGGAAGCCATTGTTGTCAACAATAACTAATGCTATGGTACAATTTGCTGTATTAGATTGTCACCTAGTACTATTAGTATCTAGCATTCTAAAAGTGACTGCTTTTTAAGGCATCTCATAAATTCATGTAAATTAAATAATATGGGAGGAGGATTAGCTGTTTTGCTTACCAATAACGCAAATGTAAAAGAAAGACAGATCACTCAAAAATCATTCCTCCATAGACAAATTGGTTGAAAAAGAACACAAATCACATTAAAATAAGAATAGGTTCTAAGAAACACTAACGTGACGAATGGTACCGGCCATTCGTCAAAGTCTTAGTCACATAACCAATATTCCACCTTTGCATTAGATTAAAAAAACAAAAGAGGGAAAAGAAAATCTTAAACACTTTGACACACAGAAAGAAGAATCAACTGTCCATCAACGGCTATAAACGAACCCCAAATCAGAAAAACAAAAGACATAGTGCCGTTCACAGGTCACACCTCCACCTGCCCAAAAAAACGATGCAAAATTGTCAAAAGCTTAGCCCAGCTCAATCATAATTAGAGGAAAAAGGCAGTCCACTTAGTCACAATTATTAACGTGAAAAACAAGAGGTATAGTGCAGGTAACGTCAAGATCACGCGGGGCCTATGTATTAAACGCTGTCTATTGAGTCTATCCAGTCCCATAACTCTCGAGTCACGAGTCATGAGTGAGACAGAGTGACATTTGTCTGTACAAATACATTTTAACAATTTTTTTTGAAAAACTGCCAATAATACAATTTTTGTCAAAATTTATCAAAATGTGAATGATAGAATGCTAGAGTAAAAGTATAGGCTTATTTGGTGAGTGAGTTCAAATTCGCATTTTTACATTTTAAATAATATTATATTTTTTTTTTTGCCTATATATATTTTAAAAAATTACAAACAAGTCAAACTACTTTACCAAACCTTTCCAGTTATGTAAGTCTACAATTTCACCCCTTCCAATTCTTCAAGTAATAGATTGGGTGCAAAGTTGTGATTCTAGTATTTTTTGTGAGTAACAAGTACTAAATAGTATCAAATCATCTGGTTCTTATCCCCAAGAAGTTTTTAATTCAAACTTGTTCAACTTAGAAGAAAAGATCAAAATGCAATTTCAAGTGAGATCTGTTTCCCACGTTATTATCAACAACAAAAAATTGCAAACTTCTTATAGAACATTAGTTTATCTTCGAGAAATTTTTATTGATAATTTTTTAATAATACGCACAAACTTAAATCATAACGTACCCACCATCCTATATACGAAAATAAACGTATCGATGTATAAAAAGTTAACTCATGCATCTCAAACGTTTTATCTTTCATATTCAATTAGCACATATAACACATCAAGTGGAGATTGGTTATTTTAGTCTAAAATATATTTATATAACATTTTGTTTTAATAAATCTTTGATTTATAATTAGTAAAAAAAAAAATTTAAATTGTTTTATATAAGAAAAAGAAAAAGAAACAGAAGCAAGGGGAGAGAGATAAGTGGATGATTACAAAGATTGAAGTTCAATGCTTGGTGATGGCATAGACAGCATAAATAATCCCAGGGAGATAGCCGAAAATGGTAAGCAACAAACAAATCCAAAACTCGACCTGAATTCACCCAAATGAAAAATGAATCAATCATATATCTTTATAATTAAACTTACATACTAAGAAATATATATATATATATATATGAATTAAAGAAATTGAGTATATTATATATAGATGATTACCTTGCAACCAAACTTGAGGAAGACACCAAGAGGAGGCAAAATAATGGCCAAGAGGATGTCTATGCAGGTAGCTGTGCCTTCATCAGCCATTTCTACGTATGTAGCCTTTTCTTTGGGGATGTTGAAAGAGGAAATTCAAGAGGCTAGAAGGGCTTTTTTTTTTTTTTTTTTTGAGGGAAAGAGTAAATGAAAATTGGGAAATTATTATATATATTTGTAACTGATCCAATGACTACTTGTGTGTGTTTTGTGATAGAAACTGCAGAGGAGAAATAGGTGAATATATAGAGAGTCAGTCACACGGACCACACGTGCTGTCACATGAAAAATGAAAATGAAATACGAAATATACCATACGCGGTTCCTTAGTGGTGTTAACAAAGTGTGGAAGTCTATCTATCACATTGGCATTGCACTTTTGGGGGTTGAGATGCGAATCATAACACAGCTAGCTAAGCCTCATAAATGGAGGAACGTGGCAAAAGCCAAAGTTTCCCATGTGCCACCTTTTTCATTCTTATTGGACAAATGTGACGCATAATCTTTCCCTCTTCGCTCCACGCGCCTTTGCAACTTCTATTTCCTATTTTTAGGTTCTAAATTACTTACTAGTAACTTCTAAAATTCTTAATTATTTCAATTCACAAACTCTTATCTTATTATTTGAGAGCTAATTCCAATATTGCATTGTACCAAAACAAAATACTACCTTGGAGTATTCGTCTAAAATATTAGATAGATATCACAGATTTTAAATTTTATCTTGCCTATTCAAAATAATTTAAAATGCTAATGGATTATAGGGAATGAATAATGGTCATATTCGGCGTTTTATTGTAATTTTTGACCTTCCATGCAATCTTAGGGTGACGTTTTAGGCTTACTCATGTAAGTTTGAAAACGAGAATGTTTAATAGTAATTTTATTATCGGCATAAGAGTTGTAATTTAACTAATTAACGTCTCTTAGTATTTTTAAGAGAAACATCTTATATCAAAAAGGAGAAATATCTATAATTTAAACCCCTCCATATTATAACTATCAAAATAATAGTAATAATTTTACTAATATAAAAAGTTATTTTCACTTTTTTTTTCTATTGAATCTTATTAAATTTTCAATTATTTACTGTAGTGCACGTCTGTCAAACCTAAAAATGCATCTATCCATGATTCATTTGTGGTAGGCACACATATTCAACGTGGTTGAGCATTTTTTGCTCCTTAGTCCACCAAATCCCTATTAGAAAATGGCTTGAATTAAGGGTGTGCAGCAAAAAATGGCTTGAATTAGGGGTGTGTAACCAACCCGTCAATTTGTCAAAATCGATTCGATCTAACCCAAATCTGCTAGGTTTTGTAGGTTTTGAAGGATTGGTGGGTTGGGTTGGATTGTCAAAATCTTTTTTATAATGAGTCAAGTTGAGTGAGGGTTACTAGATTCACAAATCCGTCTAACCCAACCTAACCCACTTATATTTAATATATATTTAAAAAATATATTATATGATTTTATTGTTTACTCTGTTGTTTATCAATTGAGTTGGGATACTTTCTAAAAAAATAAAAATTTGAGTTGGGATAGAACTATATAATATCCTATTAAATATAGAATAATAAAACTAATTTATATTTATTTTGTTTCTCAACTAAGTTGAGATAGAACTATTTGATATGTTACTAATTGTGGGTACCTAGGCATGCATGGAATGTCCTAGGCATGCATAGCAACGTCCTAGGCCGTCCTCGGCCGGCCTTGCAACGTCCTAGGCATGCTTGGCAACCACCTCAGACGAAGTCCTAGGTGTCCCATATCGAAGGAAGACCCCCCCCTCCCATTTGCTGCCTTATAAGCTCTGAAGCGAAGGAAGTAGTGTACTATCAGTTTATAATTATTCGAATAACTAAACTGATAATACACTACTTCCTTCGCTTCAGAGCTTATAAGGCAGCAAGTTGGGGGGCTTTTCTTCGATGTGGGACACCTAGGACTTCGTCCGAGGTGGTTGCCAAGCATGCCTAAAACGTTGCCATGCATGCCTAGGACATTCCATGCATGCCTAGGTACCCACACTAACTAAATAAGATGTCATTTGGTTTTGATTATTTTTGTTGATTTGATGTACTACCAATATAAATTTGTTGTTATTTGTATTGGTTTAGTCGTTGAAGCACTAATAAAATAGTTTGTATTGTTTTGGTACTATACTTAAGTTTATTAGGTTATAAATTTGTTCTTATCTGTTCTGGTGTTATACCAATGCTCTATTAAATAAGACAAAAACACCATTTTGGTTCCTACATTTTGAGACCACGGTCAATTTGGTCCTTACATTTTGGTAATAATTAATATGGTCCTTGTTATTCTCAGCTTCCAGTCAATTTGGTCTCTACCATTAACTCACTAACGAAAAATATTTAGGTGGCAAATGGTTTGCATGATTAGCGCACATGTGGCTAACATTATAATATAAAATCAAATAATTTAACATAAAAAATCCACATAAGCATTTTAATGAAAAAAAAAAGGCCATGTCAGATAAACAAAATCTAAAAAAAATAATTGAAAGAAAAAAAATTAAAGAAAATGATTTTTTTTTTTTTTTGGTAAATCCTCAATTTCTTTTATTTTCATTTGTATTCTTGCACTTTCGTAGGTAGCAAACATAGTACCCAGCAACACAACAATCAGAAAAACTTCATCTATATCTTGAACAAATGCTTGAACAAATACCAAACATAGAAAACGTAAAGAAACTGCAAAAAACTTGGACAAGAAATAATTCAATAAAATTTTCCAAGTTATGCAAAGACTCATTCCTCAAAACCCAAGCACTGAAAAGATTCAATACAAACTATATAGTACATTATTGAACATCCTCAAGTTGACCCAAATCCTAAAGCATTATGGGTCTATTTGGATATTGTTTATTACTTAAAATTAGAAAATTAAAATTAAAAACACTTTAGCAAAATAATTTTTAAATGTGTAAATAGTACCGTGATATCCAGTTTTAAAATTGTTTTTTGGAAAAAAAAAAAAAAAAAAACTTACGAATCCAGTGAATAGTACATGAGAATCACTAAAAAACGTTAGACACGCAAAACGTAGTATGTTTGCTGCTATCCAAACATACACTATATTGAAACAATTGGAGAAAAGTTTCAATTTTTGTAATGTTATTGGTCTCATTCCGAATAGCAAAAGTCACAGAATCATTCCCAATGCCTTGCGCTTCGATTAGACAATTCACACCAATAGATAGCCCCAATCAAATTCAAATGGCCTTTTTCCTTCAAATTCTTTGTATCAACGAAATCTACAATGGAGGCTGATTCTCCTTCGTCCTCAACCCAAGCATATCGCATAGCTGCAGTTTAGCCTAGTTTAATTGTTGGGTTTTTATGCCGTCGTTTGTGGCTGCAGCAATCTGAAGTTACCCTTTCTCTCTTTGACTTTGGGGTGAGGGTTTGTGCAAGTGATGTGGATTTTGTTTTGTTAGGTTGTATTTAAGAATTTGGGTAAATGGTAAGGGGTCAGGGTGAATCTGTGCAGCCTTTTTTTTTTTTTTTAGGTAAGCTTTTGGTAGCTAAGAAACTAGAAGAGTACAAAAGAAAATTTAAAAAACTGAGAAATTTTGTTTTGAATTTTTTTTTCTTTCAATTAATTTTTTAAGATTTTTTTTTTATTTGACATGGCTTTTATTTTATCTTTAAAATGCTTATGTGGATTTTTGATGTTTAATTATTTGATTTTATATTATTATGTTAGCCACGTGTGCACCAACAATGCAACTATTTGTCGTCTAAGCATTTTCTGTTAGTGAGTTAATGATAGAGACTAAATTAACTGGAAGTTGAAAATAACAAGAACTATATTGACTGCTACCAAAATATAGAAATCAAATTAATCGTAATCTCAAAATATAGAGACCAAAATGGTGTTTCCGCCTTAAAATAAAATAAAAATTATCTAACCTATAGGTCCAATCTAATCTAGGTGGGTTGGATTAGGTTGGGTTGAACCCATGTGATGAGTTAAATTTTTTTCAACCTGATTATGATAGGTTGAATTTGAAAAATCTCCTCAACTCAACCTATGCACGCGCCTAACTTGAATTGAGTGCACTGGCAAGTGCACTTTAGATTGACATCACATAGAAATTAACCAAATCAAATATGGCTTTGTCTTGTATGGCTAGAAAATCTAGCTCAGCCAACTTGGATTGTAGCCACCTTATTTGACTATGGAATTGGCGATCGAATTGCTAATTGAAAAGGTACCATAAGCCAAATAGTGCTTGCATGTGTCTTTCTCTTTTTTGCGTGCATCGTCAACACAAATTAATATAGGCAAAGCTCTAGGTGCATGCCAAGGTCATATTTGCCTCTTGAAGGTTGTGATTTTGGTGCATTGTCAAGAAGTGGTATCACATCTCCATCAAATGCATACATGACTTTCTTGCATGGATGCACAATAGTGCTTACAGACGCTTTAGTTATTTTGCTATGCATATATGTGCCTTTGTGCAGCATATAACGTGTGGTGTGGCAAAATGTAGGGGTGAAAGATAAAAGATCCCTTTGAAAGAGACTTTGTGCAAAGTTGAAAGAACTTCTCTTTGTTAATGGTTCAACCACTAACTTTGTATTCAGCCTCAACCTTTGTACTGAAAGAGAACTTTGTATTTGTGTGAGAGAATAATTAGGTCAACTGAGATTTGAGTATTGCGAGAGTACCATTACACCATTTTTGTATTTTTTATTTAGTGAAATTTTGCCCGAAATATTAATATATTCCACTTAATTTTTGATTTATTTATTCAACAAGTCACTGAGCTACAAGGTTAACTTTGTTATCGAGAATATTGGTTTTTGTTGAATTTTGCTACATGGCCACAAATGAATATTAAAAATTTTACAGGTCTTTAAATAATTCACTTGAGCTCTCTAAAACTTACAGATTAACCCATAGTGAACTTCTGCTATTACAACATCCCAATCTCCCCCCCTTCCTTTTTTTTTTAAGGAGATACCTTTGTCACTTAAATCTTACCATCAACATGTTTTAATAATATACATATTTTAAATTGAAGTTTACACAATTGTTTGCAATGAGTAATGATATAAATGCTCCTAAGACCATCTTTAAAATTTTAGTAGGAATCATGGAACAATGCATCATTTTCTTGTTTAATTGTAAATGAAGAATTTTGATTGACAATTCATGATATCCTACCAAATTATTTATAAAAAAAATATTAAAAAAATATTTTGGTATTGTATGTGTTTACTGTTTACACTATTATTTTAGAAGATTTGACGTCATACGCATCTCATATTATATTATTCATTTATTTGTAGGAAGCTAAATAAAAGTGATGGGTAATCTTGACATTGTATTTTTAAACCTAAGTATAGTTTGAGAAGAATAAATATTTATTAGAAAAAATTTAGGTATAATACCTTAGATTCCCTTTTTTAAGATTCAATCATCACTGATGAATTGATTTTATATATTTTTCATCCTAAAAAAAAAAAAAATCAACATGGTAGAATTAAAAAAAAAAAAAAAAAGACTTTAAGAATAACACTTAGGTATTGTACCTAAGTCTTGCTCATAGTTATTATAGGATTCCTAAAAGTAAATCAAATATAGGGATTTCATGTCTAAGAAATCATAATCAATTTGCAATCAATTTAAACATCAGTATACTTCCCAAGTATCCAGATTCATAAGCATTATATTTCCCAGGAACTTGAAGCTGAAGGGCACATGTTAGATTTGCCGAAACAAGCACTTCATATTAGGGAAGGAGCTAGATCTTTGAGTTAGGGGGGTGATTTTACTATTAGCTGTGTGCAGTAATTTCAACATCTAATTTTGCTACTTAGCTGCTAAGATTTTTTTTTTTTTTTGATAGGTAAGAACAAAATTATTTTGTTTAGAATTTTTTTAAAGGGCAAGGTTATTTATTTTGGATAAAATTAGTTAATTGAGCTTAATTTTGATTTTAGTTTTATTGGTAATTTCTGCTGTTGAGCTTCTTTCTTTTTTTTTCTTTTTTTTGGCTTGTATATTTTGTTTTAGATTTTAGATTTATAAATTTTTTTATGATCACTAAAATGAGGAAAATACTAGAGCTGTAAGTTTTTTTATAAATTACTTATGTAATAAATGGTTACTAGTAAGTAAAAAAAATGATATAAATGTTGTACCCATATGCAAACCAATAAGAATTTGCTACCAAAAAGGGTAGTAAAAATGTTATAAAAAATTTTGTGAGTATAACATTACTTTTAAAAGAATCAATGATGTTATTAAAGGAAAATAAAATGTAATTTTATAAAATAAAGTAGCTAAAATTAATACACATATATATAATAATATTTAAAAAAAAAAAATTCAGCCCAAGGGTAGTTCCGCCCCTGCCTCATATTAAGCCCGACAGTCATCATTTTGTCGTCAAAACCACCACCCATACTATATACCATCATTATTAATTGTGTTATTATACCAAGTTTGCAAGGAAAGTCACTAGTTTTGTTAAATTGGGTTGTCAATTAACTCTCAATATGTAATGATTAAAGAGTTCTTTTTTTTTTTTTTTTTTGACCTTGCAAAATGTTGTATATTATTTACCAAATCATAAATCATTAACAAAATATTTAAATACAATGGGAGTTCATGTTTGGCCATAGTTGGTTATGAGTGGGACAGTAAGGGTCTGTTTGGATTAAGGGGGGAGGAAGGGAGGGAGAGTAGAGTAAAATTGGTTAAAAATAAACTAATTTTGAGCAAATTCTACTCTACTCTCCCTCTCTCTCTATCAAAATAGACCATAAGGTAATAAGAGAGTAATAATGTTCAAATCCAAAGTTGTAGGAACAGAAATCAACAATTAAAATTTTGAGTTTAATTTATTCAACCTGTCATAGCTACAAGGTTAGCATTTATCATTGCCATCACTTATCATTGTCTTGGATGAATGCAATGATATTTCTAACGTCGGATTCTACATGCCGTATTCATTTGAATTTGCACCTGCATACAATTTAGAGTTCTTTTTTTTTTTTTTTTTGGGTAGAAAATAAAACAGAGTTGTAATAAAAAAAAAAAAAAAAAAAAAAAACTTATTTAACTAGGGAATATTACTAACATTAAACCAACAAGTTGCAGCAACCATGTTTCAAAGTCATAAATATACACATGACATGGAAATGGAATGCAAAATGATAATTTTTTATATATATATATATATATAAATTATGCATATCAAAAACTAATACTTGGTACAACACTTTAATTTGTATTTTAAAAATAAATTTGGGTTTTTGGGCTATTTTGAGATTGTTTTGTTTGCCACGGGTATAACAAAGCGCGTGAAGATGTGGACCCGACAAATCAATTCAACCAGAGTGTCAAACAAGCGACGGTTCCTAGGTGCCACGTTATGGAATAAGGACGGCGGAGATGGAGGCTTATAAACCAAAAATAAATTGCCAAGTGTTCCCTAATCACTATTCACAGTTCACAGATGTCAACAGTCAACAACACAAACTCAAATCAAATACTAAAGCAAGGCATAGCAAACCCAAAAATAATAATAATAATAAAGTGCAAGATTCATTCAACCGACCTCTCACGTGTGACAGATATGATATATAGGGTTAATCTTACTTTAATCCAAATCCATTACTACTAATTATTAGTTTTTTTAATAATCCAATAATCGATATCTGTAATGGCCATTTTATTTTGTCTTTTTTTTAACTTTGAGGGAACATCTTTTGATTTGATTACTTAAAAAAATAATCTCATTTTGTTAGTCAAAAGATCACATTCTGTCACCTTTTTCTATGGATCTTCTATTTATTTTATTTAAATTATTCTTTGATATTGTTTTGAAGTTATACATTTCTCAATTTGATACTGTTTTGTGTTATACAAGACAACGAATTGGTGAATGGTGATCCTTATATATATTGATTCGGTTTTCTTTCATCTATATAAAAATGTTAAGGTATTCATTTGTAATTTATTAATGTAATAGTTGGGAAAACAGACTATTTTATAACATTTTTTCAATTATATAAAAATTAATTATGAAATGTTGTTAAATTATTCATATGAAAATTGTTTTAATACTTATATAAAACTCTAGTTCATATAATACTTGTAATTGGACAAGAAAAGAACTCTTTTTCACCCAAAAATTTAAATTGGTATTCTAAATAGCATTTCTAAAATAAATGTAAAAGGATTTGTTTGTGATTGTTATTATCATTTAAATATCTTATTTTAAATGATGGAATTTTTCTTCAACCAAATTATTCACATGACATGTTTAAATAATTATATGGCCACATGATTAAAGTATACATGGATAATTATACGAATCTCTGTCAATCTTTCTGATCGGGGAATATTAACTCTAATACCATATGTTAAATATGCTAAAAATATATGCGGATGAGAAAGCATAAAATAGAGAACATATGAACACGAGAGTTACATTGTTCAACTTAAGCCTAAATACTTATGTCCATAGAGTAAACTTAAGGGCCACATTTTTATTATATGAAAATATAGTATAAATTTTGTGCTTCAATGAACCCAACTCATACTCATATATAGTAAGCTAAGTAATCCTAGAAAAACAACTATAACTATGGTTAATAGACTTTTAATACAAATATGAGACTTAACTATTGTAGTTGTACTCTGATTATGTAATGTATTATAAATCCGGTTTAAAACACTATTATTACTATTTTCGTGTGTGTTCTAATAAGTACTAGTATATAGCCCCATGCTATTGTACAGGAATAAATATATTATTAATCACGAGTTTATTCATGTTTAAAAGGCTCAGTTAAGTCTAAATTTTATATTATTAACCAGAAAATTTCATTAACAAAACTTAGCAGTATATATATTTTACACAGAAAGATGAACCTTAGTGACAATGTTTATCCAAAAGATCCATTCACGCTTTTGAATCTTCAATCTCTATTGGTGATTGAAATTTTCGTAACTTAAAAAATTTTAAATTAAAAAAAAAAAAAAAACCCTCAGAGTTGTACTCATTTTGTAATTTTACGATGGGTCATTTTGTAACATAATATACATTTTTGTGTGAAGAAAAAACCTCTGAAGTTCCATGGCTGATAAAAGAAATTCTCTCCAATCTCTTTTTATAGAGAGATGGGTTTGTGCGTGTTTTTATACATCCTTCATAGTTGTATTATCACGAAACAGGTCCAATGGATTTAGATTGGTACTACCGATTCCCAAAGCATGAGTGTTTAATGTGTTATTAATTTCATCTCATTGGCTTCTACATATGACAGCAAAATTAAAAATAATTAGATTGTACACGTGTATAGTAAAATTGGACTCTAATTTTAGATTCTAATTGAACAATTGGAATGCTAATATATGATAGTAACAACAATAGGAAAATTCAAATAAAATTTCGGATTAAATTGTAACAATCTGAATAAAAAATTCCAGTAGAAAGACAGGGTGGAGTGATCCACTCCAAGAAGGCGACCAAACTTGCGTAAATATAGAATAATAAATCTCTCTCCGGAAAATTTACATTGTTCATAACCTTTACCTTCACTGAAAATTTTAAAAACATAATGACTCACATCTACCATCTAGACATCTACAGCCGGTCCTCTTCAATTCGTGTGATATTCCGTTGATCACTAAGTTCCTTTGCAGCCTGCAAAAAGTATTATCCATCGGTCCACAGCAGTGCTTCTTCATTGTTATAGGTGCCAAACCTGAACAAAAAGCCAAATATAATGATAGTGAATTTTAGGCATAATGTGCATCGAATCACATATTAGCAATTTATAACAAATGTAAAGATGCAAACTTTGTAAGTGAATATCAAACAAAACTCAGTGTCAAAACCAAGAAGAATGCACTTTAATCCGAAACTCAGTGCAAATGCAAAGATGCAAACTTTGTAAGCAATTTATAACAAAGATGCAAACTCTGGCTTTGCTATTTTTTTGAAAATTATGCAATGTACCCAAACCGAGTTCTTATCACCAATATTAATCTCTTTGATTTTCAGGTTTGGCTGCAAAAAAAAAAAAAAAACACTTAATTAGCACAGTAACTCACTTAACCCGATACATAGAAGTGGTTTTATTGAGAATGAGCCTTTGGAAATTATGCAATGTACTCAAACCAAGTTCTAATCATCGATATTAATCTCTTTGGTTTTCACGTTTGACTGCAAAATCAAGAAAAAACTTAATTAGTACAGTAACTCATTTGACTCGATACATAGAAGTGGTTTTAATGAGAATGAGCCCACATACATTTAGCCACATAATGCAAAATTCAACTTCAATTTATCCAAACCAAGTTCTTATCATCAATATTAATCTCTTTGATTTTCACGTTTGACTGCAAAATCAAGAAAAAACTTAATTAGCACAATAACTCACTTGGCCCCACTTGGCCCAATACATAGAAGTTGTTTTAATGAGAATGAGCCCACATACATTTAGCCACATGATGCAAAATTCAACTTCAATTTCAGATTCTAGACACATGGCACAAAATTAGAATTCTAATTTGGTATGTACACATGGCATATAAAAAAAAAAAAAAACTTAATTAGCACAGTAACTCACTTAACCCGATACATATAAGTGGTTTTAATGAGAATGAGCCTTTGGAAATTATGCAATGTACCCAAACCAAGTTCTTATCACTGATATTAATCTCTTTGGTTTTCACGTTTGACTGCAAAATCAAGAAAAAACTTAATTAGCACAGTATCTCATTTGACCCGATACATAGAAGTGGTTTTAATGAGAATGAGCCCACATACATTTAGCCACATAATGCAAAATTCAACTTCAATTTATCCAAACCAAGTTCTTATCATCAATATTAATCTCTTTGGTTTTCACGTTTGACTACAAAATCAAGAAAAAACTTAATTAGCACAATAACTCACTTGGCCCAATACATAGAAGTTGTTTTAATGAGAATGAGCCCACATACATTTAACCACATGATGCAAAATTCAACTTCAATTTCAGATTCTAGACACATGGCACAAAATTAGAATTCTAATTTGGTGTGTACACATGGTACACAATTAGAGTTCTAATTTGGAATTCAATTTCACACACTCTCTGCTTCACCTATTATTATTATTATTATTATTATTATTATTATTATAGATTACTGTTTACTAAAAAAAAAAAAGTAGAATTGGACTTGAGTCAATGCTATAGGGGTAATTTATCTCTAACATTAATAAGTTTGAACTTTTATCTTATTTATTATAACAACAATTATTTACAAAACATGTGATAATAAACAAACTAGACTGCTTGTGAATGATAGACCAAAATCATCGGCATGAAAATAGAGATCACTAGGATTGATATTGGGCCGTTGGGTTGGGACATTATTTTGATAGGACCCCTCCCAGCTCCCAAACACATAATCACGTAGATATGAATACGGTGATGCTATATCTTCAATTATGTTACTAGGAGGGCCATATGCATATGATGATGATGGAAGAAAATAATGTTTCATTGAGTTGAAAGCATCACATGGTTTGTGATCATCCAAAGCATATAAACAACAAATTTGTAAGAAAAAAAACTGCATAACGTAGCCAGATCGTGCTCACATCACAACTCACATATGCTATTAGAGTAAGAAGGGACCATGTTAATGTTGTCCTTTCTAGTGTTACTTTCCCTTCCCTAGTCTTGCCCCAAATATGCAAGGGACCGACATCAACACCGAAGCTGTTAGTCACTATTTGGCTATTTGCCTCATAGACGTGGTTCGTTGTTTTTATTAGTATTTTATTTTGACTTACATAAAGAACTGCATGATAAATTTCTCAAAATATTAGGGCCAGTTTGGTTTAGAGGTATCTCAGTTTTCATAACTCAATTTTTAAAACTCATATCTCAAACTCTTAACTTATAACTCACTACTCAAACCTTACATTCACTCAAAAATTGCAAAACACCTGTTTGGACTCATAACTCAATTACATATCCCTACAAATTTTTTCCAAAACCGTGGACCCCATACACTGATACTACCCATTGTTACTACTGTTGCTACCCACGTCTCATTGACAAAAAAATCTTCCCCTTTACTTCTCCTACACATCCTCTCACCTTTCATTTCTCTGACTCTCCCTCTTTTCTATCAAATTTTTTTTGTCTATCTCTCTTTCTCTGTCTCTCTCCTCTTCACTCTATATTTGATTTTTTTTTTCCACTCCTCTGTTTCTTTCTTAGCTTTCTCTAACTCTCCCCTCTTCAATCTGTATTTCATTTTTTTTTTCTCTTTTCTCTGTTTTTTTCTCGGTGGTGGTCATTTGGGTGTTGGCTGGGTTTCATGGTGGGGATCAGGTTTGAGATTGGGTTTTTGGGGTTGGGTTACGATGGAGATAGATTGGGTTTTTGGGGTTGGGTCACGGTATGGCTTGAAGCGGTTGGGGCTAGCTTGAATTGGTTTGGTGTTTCGGTAGTTTGGATCGGCCTAGGTTTGTTGTGGTGGTGTTGTGGTTGTTTGCAACGGTAATATTTGAACTGACGGGACAACACAAAAGCTCTGGGTCCCATAGAATCTGAATATTTACAGCAATGCCACTGAGTTTCCTATCTCAGTTTTTGAAAACACTGATTTCTTGTTTTCTGTTTCCATCACTTTAACTAAAATTTTTTGAGTTTTGAGTGATGGAAACACAATGTGAAAATTAAGCCAAACAACAAAATCTGTGTGGGTCACACGTTTTTTCATCAGTGAGTTACGAGTTTCCAGTGATATCACTCAAAATATGCCTAAACCAAACATGCCCTTAATTTGTCGTCCCACTTCACATCTATAGAGTATAACCTCGCCAAAATTTGAACTCAAAAGTCTCAAACTCAAATTTTGTATTTATGTGTATGTGAGGTGGCAAGATTAAGGCATAAAATTTTATGAAATATTTTGTAACTAAAGACTTATTGGGTTTTAGCCGAGAACCTTGTAGCAAGGTCAACTTAACTAGTATATAGGCAATTGAGAATTGCTCAATTGCCTCAGCCTGGAGGGCAAAAGGGTTCCATAATTTTGGTTTTAGTATATCGCAACTAAAAATAAAATATGTTTCTTATATTTCAGTTTTTTCTTTTGGTGAAAATTTGGTGTTGCAAAAAGAAGAATTTTTTTTAAAAAGTAAGTAAACCATATTTTCTTTTTTGCTCTTTTTCTCTAGAAGTTTTTCATGACAAACCCACTTTATGTCCCTTTTACCCCCCCCCTGTATATATATATATATATATATATATATATATATATATTTTTACCTTTTATCTTATGCCTTACAATTAATTAAAGCGGAAACTTGTAGCATTAATTTGATTTTCAGTTAAGTAATTTTTCCTTGTGAATGTTGAAATTATTGTCATCACCACATATTTTTGGTGCGATGGTCACTCCACAAGTGTTTATAAAGTGTGGGGAATAAAGGCTAGGGTTCAAGTATAAGTCCTTGTGAATGTTGAAATTATTGTAAATTCTAAGATTAAGTGAAGCTATAATAGTTTTTTTTTTTTTTTTTTTAATAAATTAGGTTATTTGGCATGTCTTTGTGGGTTCTTTTTTTGGATAGTACCCAAGCCCAAGTAGGAACAAGGATCTTGTTGTTTGGTGGACTAGGCTTGGTTCACCGCAACTATATTGGCTGATTAAGAACCAAGTTGTGCACAAAACATGGATCCTATAATACATACACACTTACAGATACAAAATATATACATATTGCACAACAGGGAACAATAAAGAGTGATATAAGTAAAAGCAAAAGTGAATAAAACGTTAAGGGTCTTCAGAATAATAAATAATGCTTCATTATTTCTTTAGTTTCTAATACATTATGTCCTTTTTGCACTAGGATATGTTACAAGGTCCAAATAAGTTCAAAAGTTACAGACTTAGATAGCTCTTTTAGGCTTCTAAGACTTATGAGATTTGAATCCTTTTGAATTCAAGTGTATCCTCTAATGACTGTCTCTGGATCCCAGACAGAGTTTTCCCCATTTTCTCCCTTTTTGAATCTTAAGGAAGTTTTTAAAAGGTTTTCTAAGTTCTGATTAGTTATTGTAGAATGGTTTTTGCTAATGGCTTCTCCCCCTTTTATAGCACCTTCCTAGGGTTTTTGGTGTACCACTATTTCCCTCCATTTGTTGCCTTGGGTACCAGAACTAATGTTGTGTTAGCAACATTAGTGATTGGTCCCTTCCTTATTTTCCCACTATTTTTTTCCTTTTGAGGCTTCCCTCCAAAAAGTTCTTAGCTGACCTTCCCCTTTTGGGGGTCCTAGGGACTAACTTTTAATATCTTTTTCCAAGGTTTCTAGAGAGGCTTTTTAGAACTTCTATTTTGGCTATCTCATCCTAAGTCATTATTTGTTTCCAAAACCTTTTTTTTGGGTTGCAAGCAGCTGATGGGATATGTCTTTCTTCGTTCCTTGTGCCCATGAGCATGCTTCTCTAAGCTGTCCATCTCTCAGTTGATTCTTTCCTACACTTCCTGAGGATCCTCTCCCTAGTTCTGGCAGCTCCTCAATATCTTGGTACAGTCTTTTTTTGGGCTCCCTGGGGGTTATTCTCACAGAGGTTGGGCCAAGCTTTCTTTGCTTTTTTCTTCATTCTTTAAGGCCCAAGGCTTACCCATTCAAGAGCTTGGGCTTCCTTTTACCTATTTTAAATGGGCCTTGGCTTATGGATTTGGACTTTCTATCCTTAAGGGTTCATTAGTTTCGAATTCTAATATTTGTAATATTTTGGACTGATTAAAAAAATTCATCTAGATATGAAAGAATTAATAAAATGGAAAAAAAAATTACTAACAAATGTTACAATTGTGCCAGTAAAAATAAATTTTTTAAAATTAAATTTGATAAAATTATATTTAACTTAAAAAAAAAAATTAAGTGTTAACCATATTACCGAAAAAAAAAATATAATTTTTTATTTCAAAAAGTAAGAAAAAGAGACTGTAAATAGGAAAAAAAAAACAAAAACTATATCTAAAGTTAAATAAATATGATTTAATTAATTTGTATAGATTAAAAGGTTTCTCTTACAACTGCCGCCAAGGCCCAAAATACATGGAGTCGAGTTGATCTTGTCTTGTAGCCAGGTCAATTGATATAGTACATCAATCAAAGTTCATATTGAGCCACTTCCATGCTATTTATTTAGAGGTGACAATGGGACTTGTAAAGTGTTAATGGCCTGACCCAACTTCAGAACTGTGATTGATGGACTATATTGGGCCCACGAGGGAAAACAAAGATTAACAAAGTGACAACTCCATTGCCCCTTAACAGATTTGGATTCACATACAAAGTCACGCTTCTGACTTCTGAGCAGACCATGAGGCTAGACTCTTGACCGTCGGTAGCTTTATTTAAAAATTTGTTAAAAATACTCCTAATTTTGAAAAAAAAAAATTACTCCTAATTTAATTAGCGTCCTCAAGAGTTACCGGCTTTTGTGTACGTTGAGTTGTGTGATATTAAAGGTTCATTCCCCTTACTCCCGTGTGTGTGTATTGGTTTGCTGTTTCTCAAAAAAGATAGCCCTTATTCCTAAAAAAATAAAAATTGAAGTTTTAATAGTAAGTCACCAAAATTATTCCCAAAAAAAAAAAAAAAAATGGAACTATATCTAAAGTTAAATAAATATGATTTAATTAATTTGTAAAGATTAAAAGGTCTCTCTTACAACTGCCGCCAAGCCCCAAAATAAATGGAGTCGAGTTGATCTTGTCTTGTAGCCAGGTCAATTGATATAGTACATCAATCACAGTTCATATTGTTCCACTTCCATGCTATTTATTTAGAGGTGACAATGGGACTTGTAAAGTGTTAATGGCCTGACCCAACTTCAGAACTGTGATTGATGGACTATATTGGGCCCACGAGGGAAAACAAAGATTAACAAAGTTACAACGCCATTGCCCCTTAACAGATTTGGATTCACATACAAAGTCACGGTTCTGACTTCTGAGTAGACCATGAGGCTAGACTCTTCATCGTCGGTAGCTTTATTTAAAAATTGGTTAAAATTACTCCTAATTTAATTAGATAGCCCTTATTTCTAAAAAAATAAAAATTGAAGTTTTAATAGTAAGTCCCCAAAAATATTCAAAAAAAAAAAAAAAAAACTAATAGTTAAAATGAATGACACAGTAAGAAATCAGGAAAAGGAGAAGAGAATTATGAACGCATCACATTTTAATGCATGGTTGGAGGTTAGTGTATTGTATCACCCTTTTGAATTAATATTATTTAAAATTTATCAATTACTCTATTTTTTTCTTAATTTTCCTTTTTTTTTTTTTTTATACATGGCTGGGTTATGAAATTCTGGCTTCAATTCTTCTTCTTTTATATGTCAATAAGATATGTTACATCGTTTCATCTAGATCAAATTGTTTTTTCTAGAATGGAAAAACCCCTCATTGGAGAGACCATTTGGGTTTGTTTTGTGTTTTACACCTTTACGATTGCACATCTCATTTCCTGTTTTTATTTGAGTTTTTTTTTAATGATATTTGCAGTTATTTTTTGTGATTCCTAAATAATTATGATTGGAACAACCAACATTTTTTAACATAAATCCATTTGGTATAGTTGCTAAAGATGGTATGAAGAAGTTCGTTCTTTTTCTGTTTGATACAATACTTCACTTGGGTCCTTTCCCTTCCATTGTGGATCAATTGTTGGGTGCCATTACAAGAATGAAGCATTACTCCGTAGTCATAAAAAGAATAATGTCCCAAATGTGAAGAAAGCATGTATTATACAACACCAACAACAGCCTTTATAATAATAAGGAATATCTTAATTTTTTATTCATTTTTGCAGGAAACCTGTGGAACCTATGGTATTTCAGGGGAGAAAGAAAAAAGTTAAGGGAATAAGCATCAATATTAAAGCTGCAATGGCCTTCTGATGAAATTTTCTTTGCACTTGCTTGGAAGCCAAGCCTTTAGTAAGCATCAACCAAAGTTTACACCTTTTCTCAAATACCCATCATGGGTTTAAGAATATCATACAAAACCAATATTCCACCTTTACATCAGATTAAAAAAAAAAAAAAAAGGGGGGGAGAAGGGAAAAGAAAAAGGAAAAGGAAATCTTAAACACTTTGACACACAGAATGAAGAATCAACTGTCCATCAACAGCTATAAACGAACCCCAAATCAGAGAAACAAAAGACATATTGCCGTTCACAGGTCACACCACCTGCCCAAAAAAAGATGCAAAATTGTCAAAAGCTTAGCCCATAATTAGAGGAAAAAGGCAGTCACTTAAGGGTTAAGTCACAATTATTAAGATGAAATACAAGAAGTATAGTGCAGGTAACGTCAAGATCACGCGGGGCCTATGCATTAAACGCTGTTTATGACTATGAGTCTTACCATAACCCAAACTCACAGCCAACCCCATGACTCATGACTCATGAGTCATGAGTGAGAGAGTGACATTTGGGGCCTCTCTGCTTTTGTTTTTACTTTTACAAATACATTAACAAATCATCTACTTCTTACCACAAAAGAAGTTGTTAATTCACATTTTAATCATTAGAGCTTACCCACCATCCTATACAAAAAGAGTAAACGTGTACATATATATATATATATACATAGAAAATAATACATCCATCTAAAACGTTTTATCTTGTATATATAGAAAGCAACTCATCCATACATGGTCTTGAACTCACCCTTGCCGTCTCACCTTATATGTATTTATATTTATAAAAGTGAACATCGCACTAACCGTATGGAGTAATTATTGACGGTATGGAGTAATTATCTTGTATATTCAATTATGCACAAAGAACCCATCAAGTGGAGATTGGGTATTTTAGACAATTAAGTATTATTTAATAGATAATATTATTTTTGTTTTAATAAATCCTTCTTTTAGAAATATTTGATAATTTTCAGTCAAAAATTTAGTTTAGCATTAAAAAAATGGTTATACGAAATATAAAAATAAAACAGAAGCAAAGGAGAGAGAGAAGTGCATGGGCGCTTACAAAGATTGAAGTTCACTTGGTGATAACATAGATAGCATAAAGTATCCCAGGGAGGTAGCCAAAAAGGGTCAGCAACAAACAAATCCAAAACTCGATCTGAATTAATAATCAACCACATGAAAAATGAATAAGAAAAGGAAAAAAAAAATGAAATGAAATGAAATAAAGATAGTGAATGAATTAGGTACCTCGCAACCAAACCTGAGGAAAACACCAAGAGGAGGCAAAAGAATGGCCAAGATGATATCTACGAAGGTAGCAGTTGTCATATTTCTTTTCTTTTTTGTTGGAAAAAGAGTAGTAAATGAAAATTGGTAACTGATGATGATGATGATCCAATGACTTATATTACTTGTGTGTTGTGTTGTGTTGTGTTGTGTGATAGAAGAAAGTGCAAGGAGAAACAGGTGAATATATAGAGTCAGTCACGCGTACGGTTCCCACGTGCTGTCCATGCATTGGATTTGGATTCGTGAAAATGAAATAATCCTATAATTCGTAATATTGGCGGTTCCTTAGTAGTGTTAACAAAGTGTGTAAATTAATAAAGTCTATCACTTTTCTTTTTTTGTTTCGAGATAGGAATCATAATAAATGGAGGAACTACGTGGCAAAGCCAAAGTGTTCCATGTGCCCCTTTTTTCATTCCTATTGGACAACCACTTTTGTTTTTTATTCTTGGCTACTGCTGCCGACATCCTCTTCGCTCCACGCGCCTTTGCAACGTCTCCATCCTATTTTTGGGTTCTAAAAACTTCTAAATATTCAATGCACAAACTCTTATCCTATCTTCTTTTTTGTTTTTTGTAAAAGAGAATACATTGAAATATTCGTCTCATGTTCAGTTAAACAACCTATCATATTATATATTTTATATATAAATGTTACAGGTTTTAAACTTATTTTGTCTAGAGGTGAAGTTTTAGGCTTACTCATGTAAAGTTGAAAACGAAATATTTAATAATTTCATAAGAGAACCATCGAAATATAGTGATAATTTATTAGTATAAATATAGAAAGATATTTTGACTTTTTTATTATTATTGAATTTTATTAAATTTTCAATTAATAACTTCAGTGCAAGTTTGTCAACCTAAAAATAGCACTATCCTAGATTCATTAGTCATAGGCACACAAATTCGATCAACATGGTTGAGCATTTTTTTGCTTCTTATAGTCCACCAATTCCCCGTTAGAAAATGGCTTGAATGAAAGGTGTCAAGCCAAAAATGGATTGAATTAGGAGTGTGCAACCCACCCATTGCAAATATCTCACGTCTAGGTTTGGTTGATTTTAGGGGTTTGTGGTTAATTAGAATGTCAAAATCTTTTTTTATGATGGATCTATTTAGGTGTGGGTTTGTAGATCACAAATTGCCTAACCAATCCGACCCCCCCCCCCCCAACACACACACACACACACACACACAATACGATTTTATTATTTACTCTTTTGTTTATCAATTGAGTTGGGATAGAACTATATAATATTCTACTAACTATAGAATAATAAAACTCATGTTTATTTTGTTTCTTAACTAAGTTGAGATAGAACTATTTGATATCTTATTCTTAATAACTAAATAAAATGTCATTTGATTGGATTAATTGTGCTGGTTTGATGAACTACCAATATAAATTTGTTGTTATTTGTATTGGTTTAAACTATAAAACAATAATAAAATAGTTTGTGTTAGTTTCATGCTAATACTCTAGTTTATTAAGTTATAAGTTTGTTCTTATTTGTGTTGGTAGTAATATTTAATACTCAAGTAAAATGAAATAAAACTTATCCAACCTATGGATCCAACCTGATACAGGTGGGTTGAATTGGGTTGAATTTTTTTTTAACCCGACCTATACACACCCCTAGCTTGAATTGAGTACACTAGCATGTGCACGTAGATTAGCATCACATAGAAATTAACCCAAATCAAATATGGCTCTATTTAGGGGTGTCCAAGCTGACCCGCAAGCTGCCCACCCGACCAAACCGCCCCGGGCTCAAACTAGAAACCATCCAACTCAACTCCAGCAATGGTCGATGGTGAGTCTATATGTCCAAAAACTGAATTCGGTGGGTCGATTAGCGAGTCTTCACATGAAAAACCGAATCCAACTAACCCGACCAAGATTCGCCACTCTCAGACGCAGATCTATCAAGATTTGGCTAGATCTCGACAAGATCCATCAAGATTCGGCCAGTTCTCCTCGTTGGTGTTGCTTCATTGGTTTTGACCGAAACCAACACTGTCCAGCCGACTTGAAACCGAACCAAACCGTGTTTTCCAGCGGTTGGCAGCAGGTTAGATTTCCTGTCGCTCGAAGTGGTTGGGTCGGTTCTGAGTTGGGCACAAACCCGACCCAGGCCGACCCGTGGATAGGCCTAGCTTTGTCTTGTATGGCTAGAAAACCTCTCTCGGCCAACTTGGAGTGTAGCCACCCTATTTGACTACGGAATTGGCGAATTGGTGATTGAAAAAGTACTATAAGCCAAATACTACTTGCGTGTGCCTTCTCTCTTTTGCATGTATCGTCAACATACAAGTTAATATAGGCGTAGCATTAGGCGCATGCCAAGATCAGATTTTCCCTCTTGAAGGTTGTGATTTTGGTGCATTGTCAAGAAGTGGTATCAAATCTCCACCAAATGCATACATGACTTTATTGCATGGATTCACAATAGTGCTTCCCACGCTTTGGTTATTTTGCTCTGTATATATGTGCCTTCATGCGGTATACATAGAAGGTTAGGTGTGGTGTGGCAAAATGTAAGGAGTGAAAGATCAAAAATCTCTTTGAATGAGGCTTTGTGCAAAGATGAGAAAACTTCTCGTTGTTAATGGTTAACCCCCTAACTCTGTATTCAACCTAAGGGTCATCAATGGGCCGGGTCGGGCTGGCCCGGCCCATTTTTACTTGGCCCAAGGGTACAATGGACTGGGCATAATGAGTTATTAACTAGTTAACGGGCCGGGTCGGGCTGGGCCAAAAGAGAAAACCCCAGCCCATGACCCTGCCCATGGGCAATGCCTATTTTGTCTTTAATGGGCTAGGTTACTAAGTTGGGCCTAATGGGCTACCCATGAGATTGTGTTAGCATATTATTTTATTATTTTTAGAAATAAATAATCAATTTTTAATAAGGGAATAATCAATCTAGTTTTTTTAAAAGGAAAGAATCAAAGAATTTAATACTTAATTACAAATTTTTTTATCGTCAAATCTATTTAATTTTTTTTAAATAAGGCTTCAAATAGTTTTTAATTTTTATCTTTAATAAAAAAAATCAAATTGTTAATTCAAATTTGCTAGACTACTAGGAAAATATATATTTAGTAAACTAAGTTTAGCACAATTACTTTAAGTATCTTAGTAGTGAGGAGAGTTTTCTTTGCAAATTCTATTACAATATCTCTAGATCAATCTTTCATACACTTCCTATATATTTTTGTTAAAAATTCTAAGTTATTGGACTGGGCAACGGGTTGGGCCAACGGACTGGGCTACTGGGCTAGCTCACCGGGTGCCCATGGGCATAAAAACTAGCCCACGGCCTAACCCATTGGGCTAGTGGGCTACCCATGGGCCTCAATAACAACGGGCTGGGCCGCCCATTAGCCCGATGGGCTGCCGGGTTTTTGGGTCGGCCCTTGGGCCATGGGCTATTTGATGACCCTTAATTCAACCCCAACCTTTGTACTGATAGTCTGATAGAGAACTTTGTATCTATGTGAGAAAATAATTTGGGTCTATTGAGATTTGGGTATTGTGACTTGTGAAAATATCATTACACCATTTTGTATTTTCTATTTTAGTGAAATTTTGTCATGTGACCACCTGTGGACGTATGCTAAAAGTCAAACCATGTAAATCCTTGGTGTGTATATGTACATATACACACCAAAGATTTACATGGTTATTTTATTTTCTTACCAAGTACTCTTCGTCTTCATTATATATTTATTTTGGGAATCGTTTTCTAAAGTTCATAATATTTTCACAGGAAATACTATTTGGATATATTTTTCCACAATAATTTAGTAATAGAAATTCTGCTATTACAACATTCTCTCCCCTTTTTAAAGGAGACAATTGTTGCTTAAATCTTACATCATCACCAATACATTGAAATATTCGGCTCATGTTAAACAATCATCATCATAAAATAGATATTATGGATTTTAAATTTTATCTTGTATATATTCAAATAAATTTGAAATGCAAATGGACCATAAGGAATGGATAATTGTCATATATACTTGGCATTTAATTCTAATTTTTGACCTTCCATGTGATTTTAGGGTGAGGGCTTAGGCTTACTCATTGAAATTTGAAAATGAATGTTTAATAATTTTATTAGTGGTGAAGAGCCATGTAGATTAATTAATTGGCATATTCTAATGTTTTCAACATAGACATCCATGATTCAAAATCCTCTTCTGCCATTATAACTATCAAAGTAAAAAAGAAAAAATAGTATAAAAATTTATTTTGACAATTTCTATTGGATTTTCTTAAATTTTCAATGATTAACTGTAGTGCACGAATGTCAAACCTAAAAATACATCTATCTATGAGTCATATAGGAGTAATTATTTTCGTAATATATGATAAAACTATTATTATAGGAGTCCTAAAAATAAATCAAATATTTTAGTGTGTGTGTTAAAAATATATACTTAGTATTCTAAAAAAAATCATAAAAGTATCATATATACTTCCATGAACCTAAATGCGAAAGGGCATTTAGATGTTGGCATAGTTATACCATGCACTAATGACTAGCTAACCCACAGATATTAAGCCCCACAAAGCACAAACATCATTTTGTCGTCAAACCCCACCCCTCATACTATAAGTAACCGGTGGCAACAACTATATCACTCATTGAGTCATTGACGTATTGGTAGAGTTACTAGAATATCATTATCAATTATATTATAATTCAAAGTTTGCAAAGAAAGTAACTGGTTTTGGTAAATTGTGTGGCCACCAATTAACTCTCAATATGTAATGATTAATTTTTTTTTTTTTTTCACTTACAAACTTGCAAAGTGTTGTATATGAGTATTTACGGCCAAAATGAGCGTTCCTTTCACTCAAAACGAGTAGCAAAATGTCTCTGTTTTGAAACTTTTTAGCCATATACTCCGGTTTTATACTCAATTTTCTAAAAATTGAGTTTTAATGAAAAACTAAATCTTTAGAAAATCGAGTTATAGACAAAAAAAACTTATATATATATATATATATATATATACATATGAAACTCAAGTTCCATGTAATATTTTGCAAATAACTCGATTTTCATTAGATCAAATTTTTCATTGAAACTCAATTTTTTAAAAATTAAGTTTTAAAATAGGAGTATTTTACTAGATAGTTTCAAAACATAAGTATTTTTTTACTTATTTTGGGCGAAATGAGCAAATGCCCATTTTGGCCTAGTATTTACTAAACTATTAATAAAATATTTGAATATAATTTTGATTGGATGTTTGGCCATAGTTGGTTATGAGTGGGAACAGTAAGGTAATAAGGGAACAATAAGGTTCTAATCCAAATTTATAAGAATAGAAATGAACATAAAAAATTTTGTGAACCTTTAAATTTTCATTTTTTGTTTCATGTTGGGAGTTCTAATTATTTTTACTTCATTGGTATCAGAGCATGGGAAGCACATTTGTTTTCTTGCTATTGGCTTTGCCTCCTTTGGCCGAAACATTGATATATTCCACTTAATTTTTGGTTTATTTATTCAACTAGTCACTGAGCTAAAAGGATAACATTGTTACTGACAATATTGGTTTTTGTTGAAATGTATTATATGAACATAAATGAATTGTAAAATTTTATAGGTCTTTAATAATCCACTTGAGCTCTCCGAAACTTACAAATTACCCCCACATCGAAATCTCATTGTGAAAAAATCTCACCATTACCAAACAGATGTGTTTGTTGGTACTGCATTGGTTGATATGTATGCTAAGTGTGATATGTACCCACCACCACCATCACACCAAACCAATAATAGTCCATTTCCACCTTTACATCAGATTAAAAAAAAAAAAAAAA